>NC_064807.1:88435110-88479466 GCF_023721935.1 Panthera uncia
ATGTGCATCATTTTCTTTATGGGTTCCAGGTTTTTTGTTTCCTTTACAACCGTTTTTCTTTCCCAAAGAATATACAAACGTACTCCTCTGTATTTTCTAAAACTTTTAGAGTCCATTAAAGTGTTTAAATTGTTAATTAGCCTTAATTTTTGTGAAGGGTATGAGCTCGGGATCCAATTTTTTTCTTCAGATGGGTAGCTAATTGTGTCAATGTCATTTGTTGAAAAGAATATTCTTCCCCTTGTCTTTGCTGCATTCTTTCCCAAAACCAATGCCATGTATATTTGGGTCTGTGTCTGGAACTTCTATTCTGTCCCGTTAATCTATACATCTATCTGTACATTAAAACCTCTTTGTCTCAACTACTTATAACCCAATAATAAGTCTTGAGCCAAGTCATTCATGTAAGTCCTCTATCTTTGATCTTCTCTCTCTCTCTCTCTCTCTCTCTCTCTCTTTTTTTTATCTGAAATTTCTGAAATTTTTTATCTGAAATATTCCAGTTGTTTGACTTGTCAATTTCTGGGATTTCGATTGGGATTGTGGTGACTCTATGGGTCAGTTTGGGGAAAATGGATACCTTAACAATATTGACTCTGCCGGTTCATAACCATGGTCTCCCTCCATTGGCTTAGGATCTCTGCAGTGTCTTTCAGCAAAATTTTGTCATTTTCAGCATACAGATCTAGAACCCGTTCTGTTAAATTTGTTCCCAAGTACCCCCATTAATGCTATTTTACTTGGCGTCTAAAAAGAAATGTCAATTTCTGATTGTTTGTTGCCGGCGTATAGACATAAAGGTAACAGCATCCCCTCGTGTCCTGTGGAATTTATACACCGACTTGTTAAATCTGTTAGCTTTGTGCGTATTTCTTGGGATCTCCTCCCTAGACGACCTTGTTGTTGGTGAGTAGGGACCGTTTGCTGTCTCCTTGCTAATCCGGGTGCATTTCTGGCTGCAGAAATTCTTTCTAATCTGCCTGCCTGCTTGCACTGACCGTGATCTCCGGGACAAAGCAGAAGGGACGAGGGGCCACCGTGCCTCCTTCCCCATCTCTGGTCACACGCACGCGGTCCGTCAGCACCGAGGCTGGTGACAGCTCTAGGTTCCGCGTACACACCCGTCACCCTTCTGTTCCTAGTAGCCCAAGATTTCACATCACGAATGGCTGTTCTGCAGCTGTTGAGATGCTCATGAGTTGATATCAGTATCTGTAACTCGGCGTATTAATGGAGCAAATTGACTGACTCGCCCGTGGAGTACCAACCCTGCATTCCTGGGGTAAAACCTACGTGGCTACGGTGTCTTGTCCTTGCTAGGTGTTGTGGCTTCCCGTTTGCTGATACTTCGTTGAGGATCTTTGTGGCTCTGCTGTCGGGGCGACTGGCCTCCCGTTTCTTTTCCTGCGATGTCTTTGTCTGGTTTTGTCTGGAATCAGACTCATGCCGGCTTCACAGAAGGAGTTGGGAAGTTCTCCCTCCTCCTGAACATTCCGGATGAGTTAGTGTGGGAGCTGGTGGTGATTCTGTTGGACATCCTTGGTAGAATTCAGCAGTGAAGGCGTCTGGTGCCCTTTGGCCCCACCGCGAGGCCAGACCCATCCCTCACGACCTGTGTGCCAGGAGGTCGGGGATGCAGTGTGGGGTCCCTCCTGGGGCCCCACCGGGGGCACGTGCCGGGCTCCCGCTCTCGCTCTCCTTCTCTCTGGGGCCCCTGTTTCCTGCTGCTTATCAGACGTTGCCTGAAAACCATCCCTTCCTCTGTCTGTCCTGCTTGTTCCAGCAGCTTGAGGCAAGAGCTGAATCCAGTCCCCGGTCGCACATTGTGGCCAGAGCGGAAGGAAGCTGGGATTTCTTGTTTATTGATTTACTGCTGGAAGTTTCTCTCTAAAGGGATCTGGGAAGAAGCGGACGTACATTCATCTGCTTTGGCCAATCATCTCGATGAAAACTTCTGAATTTTCATCTGAAACTTAGAGCAGGTCCAAGATGATCTGTACAAGGGCTCGCTCTGGATGCCGTGTCCCCCAGCGTGCCTTGGGGTGTGGGAGACGAGAGGGTCTCTCCGTCTCCGCTAGGAGGTGCCCTGGACCTTGCCACTGATGGAGGCGGGCCCGGGGCTGTGGGTCTGCCACCTGGCCTGCCCCCACACCTGCAGACACGCCTGTGAATGAATTAGCAAAGTCGAAGTGGGCTGCCTGCCGGTGGGTTCCAGCAACATCTCTCCCACGCCCCACGCCGCTCGGCCGTCCTCAGGCCCATCAGAGCCCTGCAGGCGGGACACAGCTCAGGAGCACAGGGACACGAATGGCTTGCGAGGAGGACCACCCTGGAGGCTCCCTGGGGGTTCTCCAGGGAAGGGACTTGGGGACAGGAACAAAAACCAGGTGCCCTCCCGCAGGCAGCGAGGGGACCCTTGTAAGCAACTCTCACTTTTTGCTCCTGGTTTAACTGAGGGGACCTGGGGATAAGGGCCAGACCGAAAGCAGGGTGACTTAAAAACCCGGCACTCAGGTCTCCGGGCTCAGCTGCAGTCAGAGGCATGGGAGATCAGAAGGACCCAGACCTGAGTCTGTGCCTCCCTCCTCGGGACTAAGGGGCCCACCTGCCCTGTCTGACCCTGTTTGTCCGCCTCTGGCGGTCAGACGAGAATTGCACCTTGCAGGGATTTGAGGCACTGGGGGCGTTAGGGACTTGACCTTCTTACGTGCTGCTCACACAACAGCTCCCGGGCGCGAAGGGTCACCCAGCCCATCACGCCTGCAGGGCCCCCCGTGTGTCATTCACCGCCCTTCTCCACGGCAGCGACAATGAGCCCTCCTGTGACAATGTGGCTGCCATCACATCCGTGACTGCAGGGGCTCCTTCGAGGACTCGCGGGCCACCCCTGACCTCCCTCGAGACTGTCGCTCTGTGGGCCTGGTGGATGTGAAGGCACTTGATTTGCTCTCACGTCCAGAGGGAGGCCGGCCTCGGCCTCGTCGGGCAGGTGGGCACCAGCGGCAGGCAGGACGGGCGCTCGTCCACGGCCACCGAGCAGGCTGGTGGCAGGGTCCACGCCACTGGACCGTTCTCCGTGGCCTTACAGCATGCCATCAAACAGCCGAGTGGCTGGAAAGAGCAGGTCGTGCAGCGGGACTGGGTTACACTTTTCAGCCACACGATCTGGTGGCCCCCACGAGAACCCACCTGCCGAGTGAGGACCCGGTCACCTTTCCTGGAGGTGACAGTGCGTCCTGAGGCCGGCGATGTCAGATCTGGGGGGGGGGGGGGGGGCGGCGCCGCCCCCCCCCCCCACCGTATCCTCCCACCGGAGCCTCCCTGGAACGAGCCCTTCCGTGTCACGTCCACCTCCTCACCAGCCTTCTTGCCCACGCCTGGCCCTGTGGCGCGTCCTGCCGGCCCCGGTGACGGGGACGAGCCGTGATTGCACGAGGAGGTAAGACACGCACTTTCCTCCCAGAGAAGAGCCACTCCTTTGCCGAGCATGGTCTGCCTGCTTCCCGCCCACCCACCCCCGCGGCAGGAGGGAGAGAGCCTCTGATGTGTGCATTGCTGCTCCAGCCAGCAGGGAGGGTTCTAGAAGGTCAGACAACACAGCGTGCAGCTAACTGCTCAGCCCTTTGCCTTCGGGTAGCAGGCGGCCAGCCGCCCTCACCAGTGGGGCCGATGCCCTCCTGGCCGCCGTGAATGTGACTCGGGTGATTCAGGGCTGCGCCCCCCAGTGCCAGGAGGCCACTGTGGACGCCCCTGCCCCGCCTCACCACTGCTCCTGCCCGGCCTTCCTTACCAAACCACCATATTCTGCCACGGGGCCTTTGCACGGGCTGCTCTCCGGGCTGATGTGCTGCTCTCACCGCATCCCCGCAGTAAACTCCCCGCAGAGGGGGCTTCCTGACCCCATGGCATACAGCAGCCCCCTCCCTCTGCCTTGTTCTTCCGTGCACGTGCATAAAGCGGACAAGAAGCACCCTTCCAGCCTCTGCTGGGCTTGCTGCACGGCCGCTGCTTTCTGCCGGCTTCTTTCTCTGCACAGCAGGCCAAGTGGAGGGGCACCGAGCCCAGTCGGAGGTGATTTGCCCCCATCGTGGAGAGCCTGCCAGGAGTCGGCGGCCCGGCGGCCGCTCCAGCCGCAGTCCTGTGAGTGCACAGAAACTCGTGTGACAGGGTTCCTTCGGGACCGGGATCTTGAAAGCAGAGGGACCCCAGGCCCGAGTCCGAGTCAGCGCCTAATAAAGGAAGTGCATTCGGCGTGTCCCGGACAAACCCGAGCACCGGCTGGTCTTAAAACAGAAGTCCAGCCCGCGCCAGCCCACTGGGGCCCCAGAGGCCACAGAGCCCCACCGGCTTCGGGGACTTCGGTCGAGCGGCTGCCGGGCCTGCGGTGCAGGCAGAGCAGCGGCTGGCGGTGGGCGGTGGGCAGGCAGGGTCACCCCTCCCGGTGATGGGGGAGGGGCTCCAGCGGGTCGACTCGGCACGTGAGGTTCCGGCGGCCAGGACGGGTCGGGGGGATGCACCCCCAAGCAGGCGCCCCGCTAGACTAGCCTGCAGCCGGGACCTCAACACATCCGCAGACAGGGTAGGGAACCATCACCCCCCCACCCCCCGCCAGGCATGTCATGCAGAGAGCGGGACCCCCTCGGAGGCCGGACTCCGACGGGGCCCAGTCACGTTCTGTGCTCTGTGGCTGGCGCCCCTGGAGCTGGCCGTGCCCCCGCCCCCCCCCCCCCCAATCAGGAATCCCGTGTGTGCTGAGCACCGGGAGGGGGCGGGCAGGAGAGCCGGGAAGCATGGGCAGGCCTCTGCCTGAAAGTCAAGGCCCTGGTCTACCTGGTTCCACCCACCCCTAGACCCACTCCCTTGGAAAGGGCCGGGGAGCCTCGATCTGGGACAGGTGTTTTAGAGCAGGGCCTGAAGGGAAAGGCTAGAGACCCAGTAGACGCTGACACGGGGCATCAGAGAACCCCAGAGCCTGGAGCTCCGCCAGGGGCAAATCTCGGGGAGGCATCCCGTGGGTGGGGCTGGGGGCTGGGGGCTGGGAGAAGGGCCACGGGTGCGGAGGCCAGAGTCAGAGCTCAGGGGCGGACGGCCTTTGAGATCAGCTGGCCCAGCCGGCCCCAGTGAGGAGTCCTGTGGAGGGCACTGTGTCGGGGAGGTTGGGGGCCGGTCCTGGCGGCCCATTTGCCACGACAGGCCCGTTTCGTGGCCGGGTTGCAACGCTCCTCCCGGGCTTCATGTCGGTCCGGGGGCCCGGGAGGATGGCGCAGTGCCTCCCCACAAGAGACGCTCAGAGAAGGGGCTGCCTCTTGCTGTGTCACGTCTCCCGTCTCTCGCTTGGATTGGCACTCACCCCATGTTCGCCTGCCCCTCGCCCTCTCCTTCCCAAGTGCCACAGGAATAATCTCTCCAAGTGCACATCCGATCCCGTCACTCCTCTGCTCCGACGCCTTCCGTGGCTCCCTAGTGCTTTGGGGATGAAGCCCTGCAGCAAGCCCTTGCCTGGACCCCATCCCCCGAGGTCCTGTCCCCTGGAGCCGGGTGGGGGGCTGCTGGCCCTCCCTCCCCGCCGGGGTTGGAGGCTTCTCTCCCTGCGCCCAGGGAGCGCAGCCTCTGCTCTGAGCAGATCTGCCGAATGGCTGAAAATGCAAATTACAGACGCTCCACTGGGTTCCTGGGAGGTGAGAAATCCGGCAGGAAGGGCTTATGAAGCCACTTGGAGGTGCCCCGGGGTTCCTGTTGGCCGTGGAGGAGCCTCGTACTGTTACCCCGATGTGATTTAGTGAGAAGGAATTTGAGTCAGGAAGAGCAAGCACCCCTCCCGCTTCCCATCAAAGGAGGGTCCATCTTGCCGCTGGACATCTGTTGAGGGTGTGTGTGTGTGTGTGTGTGCACATCCCATGTGCATGTATGCATGCACACGTGCGTGTTCTAATCTAGTTCTAAAACACGACCCCAGCCATCTCACAGGGAGCATCAATGAATATTTACTACCTCGGTTTTTTTTTTTTTCCCCAAAAGAAAAAAAAAAAAGTAATTTCGCTGTCAGGTTATTAAATCTATTTTTATTGCTACAAAAATGCCTCCCATCCATTAAGATGAGGGGCGTCTGGTGCTCACGATGATTGTGTTTCGGCCGCTGGGGCGCCTCCCTGTTCCTCAGGAGGGGGGCTGGTTGCAGGGCCCCCAGCCGCATTTCTGGGGCTCTGACGTCTTTTCTTTGCTTGGAGACCGTAAAAGAGGCCGTTTCTCAGGCAGCCGCAGGTGGATGGGGGTCTCGGGCCCGCCCACCCCCTCAAATCTGAAAGCCCCCACAGGTCAGGCCTGCCGGCGGTGAAGAACTTAGCGGTTTTCTGTTCAGTTTCAGCCAGCTTTGGCCAGGAGGACCTCAGGCCAGGTGCCAGGACCCAGCGGCCCTCCAGGGCTCAACCCTGGGACGGGAGGCCAGCCCTGACCTGCCCCCACCTCCCCAGTCCAGGAGCCCTTGGGTTCGGGACCGTTCGGATGGACCCCTCTGCAGTCACCTACACGACGCCTGACTCAGACCGCGGCGGCGTCCTAGGCTTGTCCCGCAGGGGGGTGGCTCCCATACGCCCTGGACTTCAGCCCCGGAGCAGCCTGTGCCCCGGTGGAAAGGGCGGGGTGGCCCCCTTGCCACCTGTGCCCTTGACCCGGCGGTCCCCATCTTCCTTCTGTCAGCTGTTAGCAGCCCGTGGTCAGCCGGTCACCCAGGGATCGGGAGCTCCGGGGCAAAGGTCAGGGCCCCGCCTCGGCGCCTGGTCCTGGGTTCAGGACCAGAGCTCCCACCTGCCGACCGGAAACGGAGAGCCCAGCCCAGGACGCTGGGCGCACCGGCGCCCTGTCTTCCGGCTCCAAAGTCCGCCTCAAACCAGCTGGACCCGGGTCCCAGGAACTACGAGCCACCCTGGAGTCCAGACCCTGGGCTGGGAGGGCGTGTTCAGAAAGGGCACCTTCCTCCTCCGAAGTCCTTCCCTGCCTCATGGGGGTGGGAACACTCGAAAGACGCCAAGTCGGTTTCAGACCATCCTTGTCAGTTAACTGTGCTTACTGATCCCTGACTCAGCACTGTCTGCGTGAACAAACTGATGCTCAGAACAGCCCCACCCCGGAGGACCTATTATTATTTCCACATGTAGACGGAGGCTCAGAGAACTTAGGGATGTGGTCCACCGGTGCACAGTGAGGGAGGGGCAGAGCTGGGATCTGAACCCAGGCCTTCTGCCTCCAACCTGGACCCTGTGCCTCGGACATGCACCACGCCAGGAGTGACCAGAACCTTGCATGGGGATTTATTTAACCTCCACGTGGCCTTTGGATGCAGGGGTGTGATCTCCATCTAGAGACAAGGATACACGGGGGGGGCCATACGTGGCCGAGGCCACACAGATGCGCAGCCTTCCGGCGCCCCCCGTATGCCCTTCGGGGGCTTTGGCCGTGCTCAGCATAGAGGCCAGACCCTCACCTGGCCCCCAGGCTCGTGCAGTCTGAGCCCCTTGGCTGTCACTGCTCACCACGGCCCCCCGGGTGCCTCCTCCGGGGGTCCAGGCCCTCCCGCTCAGGCCCTTCCCAGACTCTGTTCCCCGGGCCTGCATCACCTGCCCCTTCACTCTCTCAGATTTCAGCCCCGAGGTGCCTCGCTCGGCCGAGCCTCTCGAGACCTGCCTCACGGGGACGGCCACCAGCCGCGCCCAGAACGCCGCATCTTTCCTCCAGGGCTCCGGCCACTACTTAGTGCCGGAATGTGAGGTCGGGCTCCCCGTCCTGACGCCGAGCACCCGAGGGCAGGCTCCGGTGCCCTGGTCAGGCCCGACCTCATTACTCTTCCGTGAACGAACGAACGGCAGCCCGGTGTTGGCTCCGGTTGGCACCTGTTCTGACAACCCACGAGGAAGCCTCGATTCCCACCTCGTAGGTACAAATCCAAGCCCAGAGAGGGTCTGACACTTGCCCGTGGCTGCACAGCTTCGAGGCCAAGCCAGGCAGAGCCGGGGTCTAGCAGTCTAGCAGGCGTCAGATCCTCTGGGTACTGATTTCCAGGTGCCCCACGTGCCGGGTGAGCAGGACGGGACAGATGGGGGTATAAGTCACCTGCCCGCTTACGGCCCCCTTGGGCAGCCGGCCAGGTTCTGATCCAGTGGCTGAAAATGGCACTTTCAGGAGGGACACTGTGGGATGCCTTCCCAACTGATGCATCAGTAGGGCACGGAAGGGGCCTGGGGGGGACATGGGTGCAGCTGAGCCCTCCCGATCCTCCTGGGCCCAGGCCTGACCATCCCATCCGCCCTGCCGTCCACCCACCCTCACCCCTCCCTCCAGAGCCAGGCCTGCGCAGCCTTCCCGGGGGGGATCTTGGTGGTCCTTTCACTTTTCAAAGCACGTTACTTCCCACTGTGACCTGGTCCTCTCTTCTCCCGGGAGAGAGGCTGGGCTGACCCCGTGACCCCGTATTCCCACTCAGGGACTGGGGGACAGGGATCAGGGCCCCGCCAAGGGCCGGGAGATATTTGGGGGGTGCAGGTGGGGCCTCTGGGCAGGATACAGACCTCAGGTTCCCGTGCACAGCTGGCTGATTCCATCCCTGACCTGGGGCTCCAGGGCTCCCACCGTCCCAGACTCTCCCTCTGGCTGGGCTTCTGGCTGACAGCTCAGCTCACAGGCCCCCCGGACGACTAATTTGGTTAGGGGGGGCCTCTCCCCCGGGTCCAGCGATGCCCCCACTCCACCCCCAGGGACTAGGTTTCTGGGGGCAAAGGGAGAGGAGAAAGATGAAGAGATGTGCGGGCAGATCAGAAAACTCGGTCTCATTTTTGAGTTTGCAAAGGGCTAGTCTAAAATATAGTCAGAAGGGGCGCCCGGGTGGCTCAGTCGGTTGAGCGTCCGACTTTGGCTCAGGTCGTGATCTTGCGGTCCATGGGTCCGAGCCCCGCATCGGGCTCTGTGCTGACAGCTGGGAGCCTGGAGCCTGCTTCGGATTCTGTGTCTCCCTGTCTCTCTGCCCCTCCCCTGCTCATGCTCTATCTCTCTCTCAAAAATAAATAAACATTAAAAAATTAAATAAATAACTAAATAAATAAATTACAGTCAGAAAAGATAGCCCGCATGAAAATCTCCTTTGGTAGGTCCTTTTTGGTAAGGACAAGGTGTTTTCAGACCTCAGCTGGGGCTGGCTTTGCAGCATGGCTGCGGGATAATTCATGTCTGGCGAGGGCGGTGGGGAGGGGGTAGGACGACTCAGGCTCTGTGGGGAATTTCAATGGAGGCTTCTTAGGTTTGCCTGTGATGTTTCCGAGTTTGTGGTGTAGACACTGGCAGGTGTACAGGGCTCTGGGTACTGCATGTCCCAGCTTGGCCGGGCTGTAGGAGGAAGGGGGGGGGCAGTTTCTACTGGGAGCTGACAGTTTCTGCCGGGAGCAGGCTTCGAGGGCTGGGGGGTCAGGAGAACAGCAGGCGGCAAAGTCAAGTGTTTTCACACAAACCCTGCCAGGAGGAGGCTACCCTGAAGGGCACACTTTGCCCCTTGAAATCCAGTGGCCCTGGGAGCCGTTTTGTTGTTTTTTTAACATTACTAGAAAGTCGACCCATGGGTTCCAGTATTTTCTTACTTGTCATTTATGTATAGACTTAAATGTGTCCGATTTTTCAGTGTGTTTTTAATCTTGGTTGGGAAATGTCGCCGGAAAACCAGGCTCAGTGTTTAGAACATCCAAATGCGTACCCCTCACTCCCACCCACCTACGTGCGCTCTCCCTCCTGCTGCCAGATTTAGCAGGAAAAAAAATAAAATAAATAAAATAAAATGGGACACCCTGTGAAATCTGAATTTCAGAGAAACGACAACTCATAATATTGAGCACAAGTATATCCCATGAAATATTTGGGATGTACTTATGCCAACAAAATTATTGTTTCCCTGAGATGCAGATTCATCAGGGTGCTATGGTCCCGCTCCCCCCCACCCCCACACCCGCCCACACACAAGCTGTGATCATGTATTAACAGCCGCCTTCTGGTTGCCCACCAACCGGGGCAGCCGTGCCCCGCCCCCACCCCAGAGCCTGTAACTGGGGCTTTTGGAGGCCAGTTGAGGCAGAGGCCTGTGTGTAGATCCTGTCTCTGGGGCCCGGGGACAAGTTCCAGCAGCTCCTAAAAGGGGTCTGCAGAGCAACCACAGAGGGTGGGTCTTGACTGAAGTGTGGCCCAGGTACCCGCCTCCTTGGCCGGCTCCCAGGGGATGCCAGTGGGCCAACACGTTCAGCACCCCTGAACTCCCGAGACCCAGCGGCATCCCGGGGGGGAGGGTGTGCGTGGAGGGCACGCTCACCCCTTGGGGCTGATGCCCACCGGCAGGCTGGGGACTGAGCCCCCAGAGCTCCGTGGGACCGAGACTACCATCCTAGGTGGGGAAACTGAGGCCAGAGCGAGCACGTGCTCTGGGACTACCCAGGGGGGCCCACGGAATCACAAGGGCCCTTAAATGTGGAGGAGGGACCAGGAGGGCAACGTCGGAGCGACAGGCTGTGTGAGCCACCGCTGGCTCCCAGAGCAGACGAAGGCAGGCGGCCTCCAGCAGCTGGAAAAATGAGGACGCAGAGGGTCCCCCGGCACTCTGGAGTGTCCCCTTACCGGGCTCTGGAGGCCTGGTTGCAGCCGCTGCGGGGAATCAGCTCCACCTCGGGGGCGGGACCGAGGATCCCCCCCCCCCCCCAAGTGATCCGGGTAATCCCGGATCATCACCCTTCTTCAAGGTCAGCTGACTGGCCACCGTCATCCCATCTGCAATGTTAAGTGCCCTCTGCCTCTGGGCCCGGGGATTGGGGCGTCGTTGGTGGCCATTTTTCTGTCTACCACCTGCCACCCCGCAGGTCAGTGCGTAGCCTCTTGGAGCCTCAGTTTCCACTGCTGTAAAATGGGGGAGTGAATGCGCCTGGAGGGCTTCTGGGGCCACAGGAAGCCGTGCGTGCCCGCTGGCCAGCACCGCTCTGGGCACACGAAGGGAGCTGAGCCGGTGGCGGGTACTGTTCCAAGCTCGGTGTCTGACTTCCAGACAAAGGACAGCAGGTGCCACAGGGGCAGAGACCGTGAATCTTGACCTCGCGGCGCTGGACGCGCAATCTGATGCTTCGAACGGAGTGTGTGCGCGAGTGAATGAATGGCTGCTTCGTTGTCCGTGCAGCAGAGGCAGGGGAGACGAGCATTTGTAGACAGCCAGTGAATGTTTGGGTGGGGAAAGGGGAATCTAAGGATCCCGGGTCCCCCAGACCGGGGTGGGGGGGCTTCTCCGTCTGACGAAGGCCACCCCTCAAGGCCTGAATACCCTCCGTCCCCAGCTCTGCCACACGTGGTCCCTCGGACCCCATTTCTCCCCCGCAGAAGGTCCTCAGCTGTGCAGGGCTGCTCCCCTCCCCCAGCCCCTGCCGGGATCTGAGTGTACCCCAAGAAGGCAGCCTGCCACGATCAACGCCCCCGATGCCGTTGGCCAGGGACAGAGTGGCCTGGGAACGCCCAGCCACCGCCAGCCATGCCCCGCGTGGCTCCGAGGTCCTTGCCCCCTGGGGCTTCCAGAGCGCTCACACTTGGGCCCCACGAGCCCCGCGGGGTGCTGGTCAGGCAGCCTCCGGCCTGCGTGGGCCCAGGCCTGTCCTGCAGGTGTGAGGTCCCACTGAGGGCCCGGGGGTTGGGGGCGGGGAGTGGGATCCTGGGTCCCGCCCCCGAGGTGGAGCTGATTCCCCGCAGTGGCTGCAACCGGGCCTCCAGAGCCCGGTAAGGGGCAGGACCAGCTGCTTCCCTTGCCCCTCGGGGTGAACTTGGGGACACCTCCCCTCCATCTGAGGGGCGCGGGTCGCAGGGCGGGGGGCGCGGGGCGGGGGGCGCGGGGTGGGCAGACGCTTCCTCCCTGCGGACTGGAGGCCACTGCTACCGTCCGAGCCTAGTCGGCCTCTGTCCCCCATGAGCACCGTGGCCCCCGGGCCTCGAAGAAAAAGGTCGGAACTCGTCTCTCTTGCGAGAGCGCGTCCTCCCCGCCGTCCTCCCCTGGCAGCGGGCCTGTGCCTGCAGCCCCATCTATGCCGAGCGGTTCTCGCCGCCCTTCCTTGCTCCGGTGCGCGTCTTCCTGCTTCTGTGTGCAGACCCCAGAGGCCTCCCCCCGCCGGGTCCGCGTCCACACGCCTCTTCCCTAAACCTCCTCGTCCCGGGCCTGGCTCCTCCCGGGTCCCCGAGCGGCCGCACGGGAGCCCAGCAGGTATCCGCGTGGACCCTCACCGGGGGCCTTCCTACCTTCCAGGTGACAGGTGAGGCGTCACCCACCTTCTGCCCAAAGGGTTCCCCGTCTTCACCGAGGGGGCGGGAGGAGCAAGGTGCCCGCAGACATGTCTCCACCCTGGTCCCCAGGCCGGTGAGGGCAGCTGCTTGAGGGACAGACCTTGAGGCAGGCAAAGCAGCCCAGGACACAAGGACCTCAGAGCAGAGGAGGCAGGAGAGAGAGAGATGGGGGGCCAGGAAGACGCAAGAGGGGCTCGAAGGCCAGGGCCCTGAAGAGAGAGCAAGGGCCACCATCGAGGGTGGAGGACTGGCCTCTAGAAGCCGAGCGGCCCTCAGCGGACACACAAGGAGGCAGGGGTCTGTCCTTTAAGGGATCGAGTTCTGTCGACATCCAGAGTGAGCAAGGAGGACGGTGTCCCCTAGAGCCTGGGCCAAGGGGCCCGGCCGGGCTGACGTGTGATTTTGGCCCTCGTGAGACAGAGCAGGGGACCCTGTCACAACCACGGGGCCCTGGAACTGAGACAGTACACTTTTGTTCTGTCCAGCTACCAAATTTGTGCCCATCGGTTAAGGCAGCAACGGGTACTTGAGACGACAGTCCTTCGCGGCTACGCTCACGTGTCCTGGTGATACGTGCAAGTGTTTTGTGGGCTCTGGGAGCAAATGGGCCTTAGAAGCCACGATGGTTTCTAGAACAAGCGTTGGAGCCCAAGAGGGGTTGGGCACAAATCCTAACTGCTGTGTGGCCTTGGTGCATTTCCAAAATGCCCCGTGCCTCCGTTTCCCCATTTTTAGACGGGAGCAATGACTGCGTCCGAGGATTCAATACGGTGAGGCCGTGATGCGCTCCCCACGGTGCCGGGCTCTAGGAATGGTCAGTGGACGGCGGGGTCATGATTATTGTAGCATCCCTGAATGGTGGCTTTCTGGCCTACTGGATCACCTCCGGGGCCAGGAAGCTCACTCTCTTATGAGATGACCAAGATAAAAACCTTCAGTTCCCATGTGGCATTGGAGGGTCCGGTGGCCAGTGTCAGGAGAATGAGGTCCAAAACCCAGCTTTGGCACAGACTCCCGGACGTGTGGGGCGGGCTGTGGTCCTTCCTTCTCTCTGAGCCTTAGTTTCCCCAACCGTGAAACAAGAAAACTGGCTACGACTCCCCTTTTCTGGTTTTGAGATTTCAAGATTCTGTGAATTCAGGTCAGAGCTGTGCTGTTGATCTCATATGTAATTATTTTTTCTCAGGATTACACATTCTTGAATAAAAATGAAATAAAACCTTCAGAATACCTGATGAAATACTTTTTGACCTGACATTAATATGCCACATCGAAGGCAGGAAAATGAATCTGTAAGATTAAAGACGCGGGGGGCCCGGGAGTGTAACCGCCGGTCCGCAGCGAGACGGCAGGGGAGGGCGGGTGGTTGTTTCCGTGTATATTTATTTGCTCTGACATTAGTGTGTTAAGCTGGTGCATATGTAATTTCCCAGAAACACGAACACCGGTGGAATATTCCTCTGCTTCCGTATGCAGCCCTCATCATCAGAACGTTCTCAGGGACGTCGGAGGCACCGTGCGCCCCCAAATCCACTTGCTGACGACTCACCCTTCTCGGAAGACTCGATTTGGGAGGTGGAGGTGGGCCGTGGGCGTCCGGGAGGGAGACTGAGAAGGTGGCAGGGAGGAAACCAGGCGGAGACGGGGGCACAGCTGAGCCACGAGGCATGGTCTGCTCCCCAGCCGGCTCCAACGGCCACCGAGGGGGCCCCGTGCTGCAGGGATCAGGGCGGTGGCCCCAGCTCAGGTCACGTCAGAGGGGCGCGATGGGCTCTGGGGGGAAGGACGGGTGGCCGGCCTGGGGTCTCTGCCTCCAGGGAATCAGGCCACGTGTCCTCCCACCGCTCAGGACACTCTTCTGACCTTGGTGACCGCACGTGGAAACAGGTCAAGGGCCTGGTGGCGGTCCCTGTCCTGCCCCAGGCCGGTCCAATTCCCACGGTCCCGGTGCTCAGAGAAATCCGCCCCCATCTGGCTGGAGCCCCAGGTCCTCAGGCTCCAGGTGACCTGATCCCGCCTGGGATGGACCCTTCTTGAGGCGTGGGGGAAAACCGGAGGGTTTAGCTAGGCTCGCTGGGGGTTCCGGGACCGGGAAGGTCAGGCGAGGGCCGTTCTCCTGCCCAGCTGTCTTTAAAACCCGGAAACTCAGCCCCGACTGAGCACGTGCCGCACAGGGTCAGTGTTCGCCCGAGGCCTTCAGGAGGTAAGCGCCACCCCCGTCCTGGAGCTCGCGTCCCTCCCTGTGGCTTGGACAGCAGAGCAGAGCAGAGAATGTGCCGGGGGTAGGAGTGAGGGGAGCCCTGCCTGGAGGGCGGCCACCTTGCAGGGCAGTGGCGGTGGGCCCACAGGGTCGATCACGGGACGTGCCTCTGGGGGGAGCCGAAGTGGACCGAGTCAGTGGAGGGGGTGTTGCATCCACACGACTCCTGAAACAGAATGCTACGGGCACCAGTGACAGTTGCAACAAAGTTTATGACAATGAGAGGCAAGGCCGACCGATCGGGACCAACACTCTTGACAAGAGTGTGGCCCAGAACAGCCGGGGTACAGAGTTTTTAAAGCCGATCACATTGTTTTATCATTATCTGGGAACAGAACAGAGAAACAGTTCCTAGATGAGTTAGAAACAGTTGCCAGATGAGTCAGAAACAGTTATCGAATGAGGTGATTATTTTAGACTTTCTGCCGCTAAGTTGCAACCAGTGGATCTCTTTGACCTTGTCTCTGACGCTCTTTTTTGAGGTTTTGTTTCCTTCATTGGTAAAGCCTGATTCATGAGTATGAAGAATGATTTACAAGAGTAAAAGCAAGGCTGTTATCTTTTGACCTTCAGTGTCAGAACAAAGTTGTTATCTTTCAAGCTAAGCGTTAGCCTTACAGTACAATTTAACCTTTACAGGGGCAGGTCAGGAATGGCGGGGTGCGGGCTGGTCAGAGCCCAGCGCCCCCTGCGAGGGACCGGCCCCGGAGTCCCCCGGGGAGGCTCTTCCTTGGGCTGCATTCGGAGCCCGCCCCACGACGGTGGGCAGGACATCACCAGGGCGCACGCCTCGAGGGGGCGCCCACCCGGGGTCAGCACGGGGCCTCGAGCTCCTCCTATGCTCTGTGCCCAGATTCCCCTCCTGCCCCACCAGAGTCTGAGTCAGATGTGGCCGCAGGCGACAGGGTCACCAAATTCAGGTGTATCCACGGGATCAGGGTCCCCTTCCCACTTTTTTTAAAAAAAGAATTGATATGCAGAATCAGTCTCATTTTTAAAATTTTTAAAAAATGTTTATTTATTTTTAAAATTTTTAATGTTTATTTCTGAGACAGAGAGAGAGACATGAGTAGGGGAGGGGCAGAAAGAGAGGGAGATACAGAAGCAGAAGCAGGCTCCAGGCTCCAGGCTCTGACCTATCAGCACGGAGCCCAACGCGGGGCTTGAACTCACAGATTGCAAGATCATGACCCGGGCTGAAGTCGGACGCTTAACCAACTGAGCCACCCAGGCGCCCCAAAAAAATGTTTATTTATTTTTGAGAGAGAGAGAGACAGAGCACGAGCAGGGAAGGGGCAGAGAGAGAGGGAGACACAGAATCGGGAGCAGGTTCCAGTCTCCGAGCCGTCAGCACAGAGCCTGACGTGGGGCTCGAACGCACGAACCGCGAGATCGTGAGCTGAGCCGAAGTCGGACGCTCAACCGACTGAGCCCCCCCAGGCACCCCTCCCCCCCCTTTTAAAGGAAGTGAAAAACCATATCAGACTAGCTTCAGGGTGAAGGCTTAGTGACTGAGTTTGTGGTTCCCACGGGGCACCTGCTAGGTTCGCCTCCGAGCTGTTTGAAGTCTGGTCGGGAGGTGAGGGTAGTCCGGTCTCTGAAAGTTTCCTGTAACTGCCTTTGTAAAAAACAAAAATTGATGGACTGTTTTTTTCTTTTTTAGATCAGTTTTAGGTTTGCAGAAAAACTGAACAGACAGTACAGTGTTCCCATGCACACCCTCCACCCACCACGTCCCTATTTTTTATTAGTACTTTTTTAAAAGTCGGCTTTGCGGGAACACGTCTCCTGTCTCGATCTGGTGTGGTTCTCACGACGGGGACACAGTTGTAAGCTGAGTTTTCTCTTACCTTAAACCGTCCACGTGAACACTGCGTTTAAATCACAAAGCACCTGGTCGTTACGGGAAGAGACGTGGCTTGTTGTAAATGTTGGGACCAACGCAGGGCCAGGGCTGGACCCGGCTCCGGGCACGCGGGAGAGAAAGGGGGCCCAGCCCTTAGTCTCAAAGGTCCCCGTGTGAGTCTTTGTTGAGAGAAAAATGAACCGTTCCCAAGGAGCAGGGTCCGGGCCCCAGACGGAGCCGTCTGGGCCAGACGTGGAGGGCTCCCCGCAGGCCCGGGGGGGCCAAGAGCGCACACCCGTTCTGCCGACGGGGTTCCTGCATCGTGGTCCGCGCTCCCTGCTCTGACCCACCTTGAACCGGAAGGACAGTCACGCGGCCCCCTTCGCCTCGCCGTCAACAGCCCGAGTGGTCGCCCTCCGGGAGGCCACGGGGGCTCAGGGTCCGGGGCCAGGCAGGGCATCCGATGAGGAGGAGCCCAGCTGGGGGCCACTGGCCCTATCTGCTTAGCCCCCGGCTCCCTGCACCGTGACGGTGGCCCTCAGTGGCTGCCTCCTTCTGGAATCCATCTTGCCGCTGCCCTTGCCGGGCCGGGGCGGGCGCACGGTCCGTGCTGGGCTGGCCGCAGTCCCCTCCCCAGGATCTGGGGCTGGCGAGGACAAACGCAAAGGTGGGCGGTGGCTGGAGAGGCGGCCTCCGGCAGCGACCCCCCTCCGTGGGGAGTCCCAGGATCCCCGGAGCCGCCCCGCCTCCCGATCCTTCCGAGCCGGGTTCTCCCGTGTTCCTTGGATGCCGTGAGCGGCCCGCGGCCCGCCAGCCAATCCGCTGTTGGCACCGTGGGCAGAGCACCTGCTGTCCCTGCTGGAGAGGCAGTTTGCTCAGGGACGTTGGCCCCTGGCAGGGACCTCGGTCTCAGGAGTGATGTCTGCCCCTGGAGTGACACAGGCCCCTGGAGCGAGGGCCACGCCTCGGAATCTCGGGCTCCGGCTGGGCCAGCTCCCCTCCGCCCTCCTTGCCAACTCTGCCAGCCTCCCAGGGACCCAAGCAGGTGCGTCACCTCCTATACGGAGGCCAAAGGCAAAACCCGTCTTCGCGGTTTCCTTCGGAAGTCCTTACTGCTCTCTAATCTCCGCCCCTGCCCAACCAGCTCTCAACACTCAGCCTTTGTGTTCCTGTGGACAGAACATGCCGGAAGATGGGTTGAAGAAGCTGGGCGCTCCTGCGCGAGCCCCAGACGTGCCCGGTGTCTTAGGGTGGCTCCGTTTCCCCGGCCCCCCTGGCCCCGGGGAGAAACCCGAGCTTCCGGGGGGGGGGGGGCGGGCGGTGGGGCCCCTTCCCGCCCCGCAGCCGCGCCGGGCCAGGCCAGCCTCGCACTAACTCCCGAGCCACACCGCCCACGCCAGCCAGCGCGGGAGAGAGCCCGTGTTTGCCCTTGAAGGCCAGGGTGGGGACTCTGGGCTGCGCAGAAATCCATTCCTTGGGATGATGAATGCCTTTCTGTCGGGGTGCCCTTGCCTTCTACGCGGAAGTCAAGACACATGTAAAAGCCCTTTAAGGACACTCGTTTACGTGGCCAGTCCACAGATTGCAGATCCTCGTATTTCACGGCGTTTACAGCCAGCCGGCGCCGAGACTGGCCCTCTCAGACCCCCGCGTCATTAATCTCGGGCGGCAGGAGGTCAGGCAGATCGCATCGCTCCCCGCTGACAGGCCCCGTGGCCAGGCTGAAGAGGGTCTCGTCGGGCTTTTTTCATTTTCCTCCTAACAGGTGAATATTTTCACAAATCCAAGTACTGTATAAACCGGGGGCGGTTTCCAGGAGACGGGCCTCGCTCTGCACGGTCCCGCGTGGTGACGAATCCAGGGTCCGTGACTTACAGACTGCAGCGTCTCCGGGCCCTGCCGCGCCCCTCCGGGGGTCTCGAGGCCAGCGAACTCCTCTCGCTGGGTGGGGTGGCTTCTTGGGTGGGGTGCAGCCCAGGGGGCTTCTGTGCTCGCCTTCAGCAGCCGTGTGGCCACGTGGGGGGCCTAGTGACCCGGCCAGGGTCACACCCCCCGGGGCTGGCTCCCTCCTGGGCAGACGGTGGGGGGGGCTACAGGGCCCCGGGCCCATGCTCTGCAGGCCGCAGACCAGACGGGACCGGCTCCAGGGCGGAGGAGGGGCGGTCCCAGAGAGCCGGTAAGAACCGGGGGCTCCGGGAGGTGAGGTGGCTTGGCCGTGAGGCACGGAGGCCTGGGGACAGCCGGGCCTCGATGCCACGTCGTGTTCCCCGAGGTCTGTGTGTCAGCCAGCTTGGCCAGCAGGCTTCCTGCTGCTACCCAGGCTTTTGGGGACGCCAGGGGCGAGGCGCACGGCCACCCGAGCCCGGAGGCCCCTCGGGTTCCGCATGGGTTTGCTGGTCAAGGACGCGAGGTGCGCTGCCCGTGGCTAGGACAGAACACGGAGGGACCTCCCCGAGTTTCTTCTGTGCTTCCTCGTGCCGCCGGGCCCTGGCCCACACTCCCCACGGGTCTGCAACCCGTCCCCGCCGCGGAGGGCAGCCGTAACGCCGGGCTCACGGACGCGCGGCCGGCGCTCGCTGCCGAGACCTCTGCGGACTGGGCCCGGCCGTGGCCTCTCCCGCTTCCCGGGATGAGACCCTGAGTCTAAAAGGAGCGGAATGGGCAGCAGACGCCGCACGGCCACCAGGGCATCCGCACAGGTCGGCGGCCCACGAGGAGGGTGGGAAGGACCTCGGCCAGCTGAGGGCGTGGCTGGCAGACGGTGGGGGGGGGGGGGGGCAGCCCGCCGTGCCCATTTCACAGATGGGGACACTGAGGCAGCACGCGACGGCCAGGTCTCCGGGGAAACTTCGGGGCCCCGCCTGACGGGGTCACAATGCGCAGGGCGAGGCCATGGCCCCAGGCCCCCCGCCCTGGAGGTGCCCAGCGGCAGCGGCTCGGTGGCCCAGCCTCGAACTTGAAGGCAGCAAGCTGGCCTGTCCCCCGGGAGAGGAGACGCGTGCCTGCTCTATTTGTTTTTATGTCATGTTAGTCATTAATTAAAACACTGCTTCCAGGAAACATATAAGCAGGACTCGGTGTCCACAATATTTTTTTTTTTTTTTATGTTTTGTGGGACTTTGGGATGAAAGGAAACAGTGACTCAGTATCCAAATGCCACACTTGGCTGGGAAACGGTTTACATAGGAATAAATATGTGAGTCCAAAATGCCAAAACAAGCGGAAATCTGCGCCTGAGGAAACAGAGCAACACCGTGTCTTCGCCTTGGGTGACGCTGGTCCCCTGAAAGGCTCGGTTTCAGTCTTGGTGGAGGACACATCTCCCCCTTTGGGGTTGTTAGTAAACACAGCGTTTTCCAAAGCTTCCTTTGCGGGACCAGGGTCGGACTTAACAGCTGCAGAGACACCTAGGATCTCGTGTCCCCTCCGGGCCCCTCTCGTGTCCCCTCCGGGGTCCCACCGCCACGGGCCTTGCTCTGAGCGGGGAGACCGGGGCGGGGTCCGAGAGTCACTTCCAGAAAGAAACTTGGAGAGCCAGAGTGTGGTGTCCCCTCTTCTGGGGTCACTGAGGGAGTGTGGGCAAGGAGGGACCCCCACCCCGGGCCCACAGGGTCCTGTAGGCAGAAGCCCTTTGCGAGCCCACCTGCACACAGCAGGCCTGTGGGCCTTGGGGGCCGTGTGACCCCAAGACATAACCTGGCCCAGCCTGACGGTCGCGGCAGAACACCGTCAGGCGGGTCTGGTCACGGCGCCTGGGAAACGGTGGGCCGCCCAGAGTCCAGAGGGGTGGAGGGTTTCTTCATGTGTCTACAGGCTGTACCTACCTGAGCATCCGAGATGATGGTCCCATAATCCTCCGTCGGGGGTCTCCGTGGGGCCCCCAGGCCACCCGGCTGGACCCCCCCTTGCCCTTGGAGAGAGTGGCACTTTAGAGGGCAGCAAGTGTGGGTCACGGAGAGGAACAGAGTTACCGGGTGTCACCCGTGGCGGCACCACGGTCAGCGTCCTGGCCTTGACCTGGCAAGACGCTCACCGCGGGCTCGCTCTGGGTTCTTCCGGGCTCCGTGGCCCGGTCACCCTGCCGGCCGAGGGACCCAGGCGAGGTCTCATCTCAGACTCCACTCCTGGGCTATCTGGATGATAGATGGCGATGATGTCATCATCGGGAGCAAAACGGAGCCGTGAGCGACAGGCCATCGGACCGACGGGAGGGTGGAGTGGCTGGAAACATGGCCCAGGCCCCACCCCGACCCAGCGCCCAGACGCGGCCGGGCCCGGCAGTGAGCCGCCGTGGGGAGACACTGAGGGTGGGGACCGTGCCAGGGGCGGGGGCAGGCAGCCTGCTGGCCCTGGAATCCGCTCTGTGCCCCCAAACAGACTGATGTGCGTCCGGCACGGGACCCGTCCTCGGCAGGGCCCCTGCAGGCCCGGGGGGACGGTCTGTGGAGGCAGCCGCTCACGGGACCCTGGCTGCCCTCCGTCTCTGCCAGCTTTGAGGCGACCTTCGGCTGGAAGGCGCTGGGCGGCGCCCGTCGCGGAGCACGCAGGGGTGGCTGCGGGCACCGGGGGTCTCCGAGGTCTCCGGGTCGCCGGATCCCAGGAGGGTGTGGTGTCCACAGGGGACCGCATGTGCCCGAGTCGCGGTGTGTAGGCAGCAGGGACACTGTCCTGTCCGGGTGAGGCAGGTGGGGACTGAGGGCCGGCTAAGTGGAGCACTGAAGTGTGGCTCACAGGGGAGGCACGTTTACGGGGCACAGGAAAGTGTTCTCCTCATGTCCAGGTGCCTGAGCCCAGCAGGACGGAGCGGGGGAGGGGCCGTCATGGAAACCAGCCAGGCAATGCCCTGAAATCCTGTGCCACTCGGGCCCTGCAGATTCCAACGTACAGATCCCTATGTCTGCAGATCCGGTGGGGAAGCCGCCCTCAGGGGCCCTCCGTCCCCTCCTCCCGCCTGGCCGTGGGGTGACCAGGGTTTCAGGCTGAGCACCCCCCCCCACCACCTCTCCTGTGCTGAGATGAAATTGAAAGCCAGCGTCCTGGCTGGTGTCCCTCCTGTCCCCCTGCGAGCTCTTCTGGAGGCTTCTGGGGATGGAGGGAGGGGTCAGGCTGATCACGGGCAGGACCACCGAGGGTCCCAGCACCCCCGAGGAAAGGCGGTGAGAGTCCTCAGACCCTGAGTCCGGGTGCCGCGTGCACAGTGGGACATCCCTGAGTCCCCCCCCCCCCCCCCCCCCCCCCCCCCCCCGTGGTGACGGGAGCAGGAGGCTCGCGGCAGTGACGGGGCTGGCTGTACCTCCCACCGCTGCGTGTGGTCGCGCCTCAGGCCTTGGCTGCTCTGACCCGGGAGCTCCGGCTGTCCTGCCCGGCCACCAAGTCCTCGTGAGCTCGCATGGTCAGGCCGGCACTGAGCCTGGCTCTCCCCTAAGCCCAGAGGCTTATCTCCGGGGGCTCTCCAGCCCCACGGGCCCACCCCGGCCCACCCCAGCTCCTCTCAGTTGAAAGCATTGTCACTTGAACAAGGACAGTGGCCTGTTGAGCTGCCAGAGGGCCAGGGCCACATGACGGCCCCGCCTGGCCCTCCCGCCAAGTCACTTGTTTGGGGAGAAAGGCCTGGGGATGGGGTCTCCTGCCAGGTGCTTCCAGAACAGGCTGTCAGAGCCCCGTGAGAAAGAGAATTCCAACACCAGGGCAGCCTCCCCAGGACCTTGGCCCGGACTTGACCACCTCGGCAGTGGGTCTCAACGCCTTTCCTCAAGACTGAGCCCAGACAGCAGCTCGACCTCGGGGGGTCCGGAGCTGGTGGCAGGGGGCAAAATGGCCCAGGGGGGCAAGAAGAATCCATTCCCCTCGACTCTGGTGCTGGGAGCCGCCAGCCGTCCCCCTGTGGTCAGTCCAGGGGGGCTGCATGGAGGCGGTGACAGGGAGGAGGGCTCTGTACGTGCATGTACGTGTTGAAGCAGATAATTGACAGGCATGTCCTGTGTGTCAGGTAACGTGGTCACCAGGGCAAGCAAAGGTCCTGCCGTGGAGCCCACATCTAAAACAGAGGTGAGGCTAGGACGCCTGGGCGTCTCCGTCAGTTAAGCATCCGACTCAGGTCACGATCTCACGGTTCGTGAGTTCAAACCTCCCATCCGATCTCTGCTCTCAAACAGCTTCAGACCCTCTGTCTCCCTCTCCCCCTCTGCCCCTCCCTCTCTCTTCTCTCTCAAAAATAAATCGACATCTAAAACAGAGGTGAGGCACTAACGAAACCCAGCAGCTAATATACACTAATATACAGAGTATGTAGCGTGGGTTGAAGAAAGGGTGGGAATACTGGGGGTGACATGGGACTCTAATTTGAAATAGGGGTCAGGGCAGGTCTCATGGACAGGGGCATCTGAGCAGAAGCATGGAGGTGAGGGAGAGAACCCACAGGTATCTGAGAGGAGAGCATTTGCAGAGGGAACGGCAGGTGCAAAGGCCCTGTGGTGAGAACAAGTCTGGTATGTCTGTGAGCAGGAACATCAGAGCGGGGGGAGCAAGGGGGAGAGCACAGGGAGGGCAAGAAGGTCAGGGGGCACGAGGGGGCAGCTCTCAGGGCCTCAGGGCCGGGACCCTGGCCTGCCTCCCTGTGAAAATGGGTGTCAGGTGTGTGTGAGTTCAGTTGTGAAGTGATCCCGCCAGGGGTGCATAAGCTGCGTGTGGCTCCCCGTGGACGCCAGGCTGAGTCGCCAGGCCCGAGAGAAGGGTCCGGTGGGGAGGAAGGGCGGGGTGCAGGCATGGCCCGCTGTATGCCTTCTCCAGGGCGATTCCCTGCCCTCGGGCTCACGAGCTCCCGTATTTGAGGGTCTGGGTGGAGAGCTCAGCGTAAAGCAGCCACCGTGGAGTGGGTCGCCTGCTGCCTTGGTTTCCCCAGTGAGAAACCAAGGGGAGCCGAGGCCTTGTCACCTGGAGAAATCCAGCCCAAACCTGGCTCGGCAAGTGCCCGCGCTCCGGTGTTTGTCACGGCAGCCGGCCTGCCTGACACATGCTCCTTACAGGACACGAGTCGGGAGGTGCTTGGGAGCCCTCAGCGTGGGGGCCGCGGGGGCCCAGGCTCACCTCCAGCTGTCACTCTTTGGAAAAGCCGCTCGCCTCTGTTTCCGCTGACGTCGGTGGGGAACGACGGTGCCATCCGCCTCAGGCGGTGGTGGCCGGAGACTGGAGGGGGAGCAGCCCAGGCGGCCCAGAGATGCCCACGGGGGCGGGTCCTGCAGTGGGTCAAGGCCCCGACCCCGGGACTGACTCTGAGTAACGTCCCTGCGGCCACGCAGGCTGCGGGAGGCGCGTGCTGCCCCAGGCCGGGCCCCCCCTTCTCAGCCGGGCCCCTCAGAAGCAGGGACGTATTCGGCTCTGCCCCCGGACTTCCCCGTCGCCATCAGGACACGGGAGCCATCGTGGCACGGGGATCGTGGCCTCCTCTGCAGGCCGGGAGCCACAGAGCCCAGGTCACTGGGCGACCGTCTCAAGGTCGCACGTCCCCGTGAGTGGCAGGGCCGGGGCTGCGCCTCGCCCCCCAGCTGTGCGAGCTCTATCCGGCATCGGGATGCTGTGTGACACGATTGGCGGGTCCCCTCCCACACCGCGCCCTGTTGTCACTCCCGGCTCGGGTTGGAAAGGAACCGTGGCCCCTGCCGGGTGCCCGTACCGCTGACTCCCAGATGCCCCTGGCTGGTGTGGCCTGGCGGCCAGGACGGAGGCCCTGGGGCTGCCGGCCAACAGCCGCGTCCACACCCGCAGCTGGGACAGCCCCACTGCCCACGCTTGACTGCCACCTCCCGGAAGACCTGAGCCAGGACCACCCAGCAGGCCCCCCCCCTCCCCCCCCCCCCCCCCCGCCCCGCCCCAGACCCACAGAGACTGGAAGATGTTGCTTGTTGCCTGCGGCTAAGATTTGGAAGTGATCTGGGGACAAGACTAATGCCACCCACGTGACACGGTTACCTTGAGGACGAAGGGGAGGGGTGTGCGGAGACTGAGCTCCAGCTGGGCCCGGGGCCTCGCGGTTGCTATGGCTGGCACGGCCCATGTGGCAGGTGGGCCGGGCGTGGCGGGCGTGGCGGGCGTGGCGGGCGTGGCGGGCGTGGCCGCCGTGGCCGCCGTGGCCGCCGTGGCCGCCGTGGCCGCCGCTGTCCTCTGCTTCCACTTGCCAATGCTTGCTAACCAGGAACCCGGTCTGGGCCTTTTCCCGTCTGCCCCAGCGCGGCTCAGGAGTTCGGCGGACTTCCAGAGCCGACGCCTGGGTTTTATTAGCCGCTGTAACTGGGACGCTGTCGTGGGACGCAGCTGGGGAAACTCACCGGTGGCTCCGCTCCACACGCTCCACCCCTCCCCCACGGGGAAGCCAGGGCTCTTGAGTCTGTTCCCTTCGAGCAGCAGGAGAGACAGCGACTGAATTCGTCTGCACATGTGGGCTGCTGAGGGTTTGACTCCAAGCCACTTGGCTCGCTCCTTTTTAATCTCCCCCTTCCGCTTTGAAACGGCTGGCAGCTAAGTGCGGCTCAAGTGCACATTCTAGGCTTCGTGGCCAGGCTCCTTCTGGGCCTGACCCCTGTCCCGAGCTTCCCCTCCAGCCAGTGGGAAGGAAGGCTGCAGCCCGGCCGAGAGCTGACGAGAGCCGGCAGTAAAATCTGGCAAAACCCCCCCGGAGGATGGGTCGGAAGGGCACGCGGGGGACCCGGCACGCAGGGGAGACGATGCAGGGTTGAGGCAGGGTCCTGGGGGGCGGGTGTCAGGCAGGGCATCGGGTCTGGACTCGGGTTCTGGCGGCTGCAGGGGCCGTGGATGGCCGGGACAGTGCCCTGCCCAGACCCCACCTGGCCTGGCTGTGAGCCCCCAGCCCGCCCCCGGGGCTGCCGCTCCAGAGCTGTTCTGCAGCCTGGGTCTGTGTGGGGTGGTCCCTCCCCAGGCCAGGACTGCATCCTTGGACGGCTTGGCTGGCACCGTCACTGGGCAAAGAGGTGACGCAGCCTCTCCATGAAGAAAACAGGCCCCACATGCACCGCCCACGTCAGTCCGCGTGGACCGCACGTATTTGGAATTAATGCTACTTTTTCCCTTCTTAAAGCAGTAGATGATCCCTAATAGAAGTTGATTCATTTGGGAAGGCATCCTTGATTTGAAAACGGATCGGTGTCAAGATAACAAGACTAAAGGGCAGGTTGGGCCCTGGGCTGGGCTGACAGGGGCTGAGAGGCCTGCTGCAGCGTCCGGGCGCCTGGCTGGGCCGCAGTCTGGGGAGGCCCGGCTTTCCCAGAACTCGGGACAGGGGCAGGCGCTGCGTCCCGGCCCGGCCCCTGCCTTTCTCACCACGGTTCCACCTCTTAACAAGCGGGACCATTTTTAGGGAGCCTGCCAACGCCTGGGTGGTTTTGTATTTTGCACGCTGCAAACCGCATCTGCGGGGGTGTTAGGGCTCCTTAGTACCATGGAAATCTGGGGCAGTTCGTGCGGAAGGAAGAGGGGGGATTTTGAAAGGGAATCCCAAAGATGGGCTCTGGAGACGCGGATGGCTTCCCCAGCTCCGGACGGCTAATTTCTTCAAGAATAGGGGTGGGGAGTCACCCTGGCCCTGAGGACGTGTGCCTGGGCGTGTCCCCATGGCCGGACCTCTTCCCCTTTTCTTAACGGGGGCCCCTGACGCCGGCCCCGGACCCGCCTGCCCTCCTGCAGAACCCCAGCCAGGGCACCCATCGGCCACCCGCTTCCTGGATATTGATGCCCTCCGGGGACATAGCACCCAGCGCTCCGGGTGGGCCAAAGGGGTCTGGCCTGTGTTGCATCCACACGACTCCTGAAACAGAATGCTATGGGCACCAGTGACAGTCACAGCAAAATTTATTGCACTGAGAGGCAAGGCCGACCGATCGGGACCGGCACTCTTGACCAGAGTGCCGTCTCGAACAGCCGGGGTACAGAGTTTTTATAGCCGACCACATGGTCTTATCATCACCTGGGAACAGAACAAAGAAATAGTTCCCAGATGGGGGTGGAAACAGTTCAGACATGCCCTTGCCCCAATCCAATCAAACACTAATCCAGTTGATTTTCCTAGAACTTTTGTTCCCTTGATTGATGGGACAAGGCTGTTATCTCTTAATCTGTTGTTTCTTAAGGCTACAGGTTAGCCCTACGCTACAATTTAACCCTTACAGCCTGCTGCTGGGGAAGGTGGGCAGACGGTGGTGCTGTCCTTCTGGAAACATGGAGAGACTCTGAGCATCGCGAGGGATGGTGGGGTGTCGGGGGGCCGGGGACAGGGGAGGGGCCTGACTACTGTGCCCTCAAGGTCCTTCCCCACCCTGGACTCGCGAGGACCCAGACTTTTGAAACCCCGAAAATAATGAGAAAATTTAATAATAGAAGGCTGAACTCAGACCCTCCCCCAAATGAAAAGTCTGCTGCTCGTATATTTCATGCAGAGCATCCCGGCCTTGGGAACAGTTTCGGGATTCAAGGACACCGAGTACTGTGCATACAGAGGACTGTCCATAAATGCTTGTTGAAAGGAAAGGCTTCCCGTCATTGACAAAACCCGAATGAGCGTTCTGTTTAGATAAACATGGTCGGTCCCTCCCCGACCAAGCCAGGTGTCGACCTTGGAATGGTGTTCATCATGAATGGGCTGACTCAGCTCGTAAAATCTGGCCTCAGCAGATGCCTGCAGGGAAGACGGTCCAGGAATCCACCAGGTGACCAGAGAAGGGGAGGGGGCGGTGACATCTTGTCTCTGACCCTAGATGGTCCTGTGACCGAGCTCCCGTAGCTGGCCCCGAAATTCGAGAGCTTCTAGAACGCCCCAGCCTTGGGGGACTTCGGGATACTGAGCTCCGGGACCGCCGCTGGCTGGCTGGGGACAACCTTCCCTCCTGGAACGTGGTCCCTCGTTTCCAAAGTGGAAAAGTCGGGAGCAGTTCTGAGGTTTCTTCCAGACTGTCCACAGACGAGGCAAGGCCCGCGCCCCTCATCCTTGTCCCCAGCAAGCGGTGGGGCCCCATTAGGGCTTCGGGCCGGGCTGCGTGATGCTGGGTGGCCTGCATCGTCCACATCTGGGCGCATTTCGCACGCACCGAGACTGCTCTGTGGCCAGGCCAGCCTCCAGGCGGCTCAGCCACAGGCCTTCCCGGCCCGGGACCTCCCCACTTTTTGTGGGTCTGGGAAGGGGGCAAGACTCTACCTACCTCCCCCTGGGAAGACCACTCACAGCTCATTGGCCGGAACTGGTCACGTGACCGGCCTGGGGCCTGTCCTCCTCTCCCCGGGGCCCCAGGAAGACTTGGAAATGGGATCTGGTGACAGGAAGGACTGTGTCTGCCTCTTACCTTTATCGTAAATGAGCAAATGCAGCAGAGCTTGTTGGAGCCTGGGTCACAGTCACTGGCGGGGTGGGGCCAAGGCCAAGAAGATGGTTATTTAAATGATACTTCATTCTGGGAGGGCTTTGTCCCTTCAACACGGACGAGATGCCTTATCGCTCTTCAGCGGAGTCCCTATTTAGGTCAGCGTTTGAAGGGTGTGTCTGAGCAAGGGAGCCAGCGCTGGGCTCTGGGTGTCTCCTTGTTCCTGAGTTCCAGGAGAGGCATCAGGTGATAACAGCCCCCTGGGGGGGCGGGTGGGGGGTGATGGATCGCCCCGAGGGAGCAGGGCGGACCCTGGGCAGGGGGCAAGGAATGAGCTCTGATGATGGATGATCTGAGGAGGCTGGTTTAATTTCCCACCACCACCTGCCACTCGGCGGCCGTCCCCAGCGATGCCCGCGTCACTCTCCAGGCTCTGTCCATCCATCAAGTCAACACGAGGTCAAAAGTGCTTCTCATTTCATTGCCGGGGGTGGGGGGGGACTTTGTGCTGGGGGAGGGGGGACGCGTGCCTTCTCCGAAGCACAGATGGGAGTTCGGCAAAAACAGGAGGAAAGCAGTCCTCAGACACCAGCGTCGGGTCCAGGCTGGGGGTCAGTAGAGCTGGGAAGAGCCCCAGGACCCAGGACCCTGTCCCCGCTGCTGGGGACACCGCTTAATCAGGACGTTGTCCAGAACCGTCAGATAAACCTTCTCTCCCGGCCAGGCTATATTCCTTCCTCACGTTGCTGTTCCAGAAAGGACACTGATTTTTCCCCCACCCACCCCACCCCTGCGTGGTAGGGGTGTTGCACGTGTGTGTGTGTGTGTGTGCGTGTGTGTGTGTGTGTTGCCGATCTCTCTTTGTTGGCAGAGAGCAGCCAGGGAAAGCAGAAGGATGTCCCATATGTCGGTGACGAAGCTGTCTCATCACCATCAGGGACCAGCACCCTCCCTCCCTCCCACCACACCCGCGTCCGGGCCCTTTCCTCCGAGCCCCCTCCCCCCGCCCTGAGCCGCCGGAGGGTCCCCACCCTTGGTAAGTGGTTGACCTGTCCAGGCGGGGAGTTCTCGGCCTGTCCCTTAGCGCCATGCCACGAAGCCCGGTGCCCACGGATGACTCATCTCACAGCTGGCCTCAGGCGCCATACTCCCTCTCCGAGCGGGCACTCCCAGCCTTTAAAAATAGCTTGATTGTTTCCTTCTGACTATAAAACTAATCCGTAGTTATTGCAAAAAAAAAAAAAAAAAAAAAGCTGGGAAAATTCAGAAAGGCTGAGGAAGGAAATCCTGACCCCCCACTAGCCACCACCTTGTTTCCTGTGGAAAGACGCGCACATCGGGACACGCCCATAGGTATCACGCCGTGTGGTCACTTTCGTGGCTGCACCAAGTCGCTGCGAAGACCCCGGTGTTGGAATCGGTCCCGGGGCCCCCGGCGCCTCGGCCCCCAGGGTGACCCCCTGCCTGGGGCTTCCTGCTGCTTCTCGCCCGAAGCCTCCACCATCAACACCGTCAGCTGGCGAGAGCCAGACGGCCGGGACCGGGGGCCGTCCGAGGGCCCGGTCACTGCCCTCCAAGGAATCAAGACATTGACTCCAAGGATGAGAGAACATGTTGCAAGTCCCCATGGCCCCGGGGCTCAGCAGTCCCGCTGCACCTGCTCGGCCTGGTCGGGCGGCACTGGGGCAGGTGTGGGAGGCCGGGGCCCGGGGCGCTCACCCTCTGAGGGAGCCGCCCTCCCTCCTCTCAGGTAGCAGCATCGAGACCCTTTTGCTGAGAAACTCACAGTCACCCGACAGGTGGCCCCGGGCTCTCGACGCACAGCCCCCGTTTCGACGCCCCCGGCCTTGCGAGGTATCTCTTCTGGATGAGGAAATGGAGGTTCGCAGAGGCGGGAACTTGCCCAAGGGTCCAGCGGGTCAGTGGCCAGGATCCCCGGGGGAGGGGGCTGTGGGCCGACGCCCGGGCCTGGTTTCTCGGGGTCCACTCCTCTGGCTCCCCTTGGCATTAGGCATTCAGCTCCGGTGGCCTGGAGTACTCGCTGAGTGCTGACCGGGCCCGGGGCAGAGGACCCAGGTGACGGGGCCTCGAGGCCTCGCTTCCCCGAGGTTCCCCGAGGACAAAAGTCGTTCTCGGCCAGAGCCTGGGGGCCCTAAGTCTGCCGCTGGCTCGCTCAGGCTGTGACGGTCCCGCGAACGGTGCGTGGTCCCTGCCGCCCTGCCCCCGTCCTCCCCGAACAGGGAGCCTGTCTACCGCAGGGAGCCAGGGACAGACAGAGACACAGAGACAGGCACGGGGGTGGGGGTGGGGTGCGGTGAGGGACCCCGGACGCCGGGCTCGTCCTCCTGGAGTGTCAGGGGAGCCCTTCACACTGAGGTCGCTTCTCTAACACAAACCTGCCCTGTGCCGAACCAGAGCGGGCGGGCCCGCCGTGCCGGAGCTGACCCCACGTCGTCGGAGAAGCAGATAGTCAACAATTACCCCGTAATAGGCTTTGATGTAAATAACCATTTGAAAAGTCTTTTGCTGGGGCGCCTGGGGGGCTCGGTCGGTTCAGCGTCTGGCTCTTGGGTTGCAGCTCAGGTCATGATCTGACAGTTCGTGGGTCCGAGCCCCGCGTTGGGGCTCTGAGCCGACAGCGTGCAGCCTGCTTGGGTCTCTCTCTCTCTCTCTCTCTCTCTCTCTGTCTCTCTGCCCCTGCCCCACTCGCTCTCTATCTCTCAAAAATAAGCATTAAAAAAAGTACAATGATAACAGATCCTTTGCCTTTTATGTGCTTTTACAGGGACAGAGGAAGGGCAGGAGTCGTTCGGGCTCTGGACAGCGGGCCCTCCTCCCGCCCCCGCGCTCACATACCCGAGCACCGTGTTTTTCTGCCCCGAGAGCAGGTTGGAGCCACACGCGGCTGGCCGTTCGCCCTAACGCAACGGCTCCCTGGCTGGGAGGATGAGGCGGGGGGCCGGCCGTGCTGCTGTCCCCGAAGGCCGCGGGGCCACCTTGGAGAGTTTCTCTTCCCCTGCTTCCCGGCGGTCTGGTCACGCGTCGTTCCTTTTTACGTCCTCCACTGGGCGCGCTCTGAGATGCGTGAATCTGTGCGTTTCATGCTCGCCACAGAATCTCGGGAACGTCTGACCCTCCCGCCGCTCTCCTACCCTGTTGACTCTCTTGTCCCTGGCCGTGGAGTCTGCGCTCGTGTCCCCAGCTCGTCCCCGCCTGCCCTTCAGACGGGGGACATCGCACGGCCCCACCTTTCACCCTGCCCCTTCCGGCCCTTTCCATCCTGCCCGGCGTCGCTTCCCACACCCCAGCTCTCGAGTCCTGGAACTGCCACGTGACTCTCTCCCGTGGTTGTCATCTGTTTGTGGAGGCTTCCCGTCTGTCCATCTGTGTGTCTGTCCATCCGTCCGTGTGTGATGACATCACTCAACCGTGTCTGTATCCTCCACGGTCACATCTCGGCCACCAGTCCCAACACCTGAGGCCTCCAGGGCCCGTGTCCGTCATCCTTCCCCGTTTCCAGGCCACGGTCTCCTGCTGGCACATGTCCAGGCACTTTTGTTGTGTTGACCTGGGGACGCGCGGGGGCCAGGAAGCTGGACCCGGCTGTCTCTCTCTCGAGAGAACACCGAGATCTGCTCGGGCCAGCAGCCTGTGTACGGGCAGGTGGGACCCATCCTTTCGGGCTTGGCTCTAACTTCCCCTGGAGAGGTTCACAGCGACACCGGCCCCGCTCCCGAGGCGCAGCCTCTCTGGGGCGTCGGTGAGTGCGTGGCACCTCGGCCCATTCCTCGTCACGACTGGCCGGCACTCCCGTGTCCTCCAGAGCGGGGGTCCGCTCGCAGCTCGGCCACGGCGAGAACCGTGTGTGCCCCACCGAATGTTGTGAGGGTTCAGCCAGACTCCGGGGGCCCCGCTGCGGTTCGAAGGCTCCTTCTCTGTGAATCTTGCTTCTGTCCGGTGCTCCGTCCCCCCAAACTCCGATCCCTGCCCCCCAGCTGAGCCAAAGCTCTTCCCTCCACGTGGGCAGTCACCCCACGTCGTCAGGGGAAGGAGAACCCCACGGACAGAGTCCCAGGTGGGAACACACAGGGTCTGGAAAGTGCCCCCCGGGCAGGAAGCCGGTGATGGGGGACGCACAGCGAGCCCCCTCGGTTCCAGCGCCACGGACGGGCAGCCTGGGAGCCGCCACGTGACTGTTCCCCTGGCGGATAGACTGGTGGGTCGATGTTTGCGGCTGTGGGACTCGTCTGGCTGAGGCCGTCTCCCCCTTGTTTCGCTGTAGTTGTGGTAAGCGCTCTCCCGAAAGAGAGAAAGCGGGCGCTTCGGACACGGTGCGAAGAAGCTGGAGGCGTGTGTGCGCTGAGCACAGCCAGCCACCTTCCCGGAAGAGCCGGCGGCGTCCGCGAAGCCCCCCGAGTCAGGAAAGGTGCTTGGTGTGGTCCAGAGCTGAAGCGGGTGCTGGCGGGCGCGGCTCCCGGCACCCCCCAAACCCCACGCCTGGCGCGGAGGAGGGAACCGAGATTTTGAGGCCCCCGTCCCTCGGGGTGGGAGGCAGGGGACAGAGCCCCGGGCCACCGCCCCGCCCACCTACCCTGGGGTGCCGTGGGCCTGTTGTCACCCTGTGTGTTGGGGACCCTGCACAAACGTGCCAGCGGGGGGAAGGAGGCTGAGTGCAGGAGATCCCAGCCCATGGGGGACGTGTCTAAGACCAAGCTCAGCCACGGGAGGCAACACGGCAGGTGGATGCTTCCGAAGGTCACGGGCCGAGCATCCTCGGTGGGCCCCCCAGAGGCTCATGGGTCCATTTGCAACAGGAAGCTGGGCTCCCGCCCCTGGCCCTTCCCCAGGGAGCTCTTCGAGGCTCGATCCAAGTACGCACGCGAGCCACACAGCCCCAGGGGGGACTGTTTCACGGAGGCAAAAGGAACCCAAGACCCTTGATGTGAAAGATTTATGGGCACTGTCTTCGGGCCTCACAGGCACTTCATCATCCGTGATCAAGGTGCCCCATCTGCACAGAAGCACATGCCCCCCCTTTCCCGGAGTGACCCCTGAGACCAGCTCGATGCGGGGCGAGGAGTGATGGATGGTCCCACGCCGTCTTGCTTCAGGCGCTGGTGTCGGGGACAGGAGGGCCGGGGCCACGCGCTCCCCGTGTCTTGGCTGACTTTCGCTGGTCCATCCAGATGGGGGGGGGGGGGGCGGCCCTGGCCTGCTGGCTCCTGAGACACCTCCCATGGCGGTCTGGGGTCTGCTGCACCTCTCTGGCCACGCTCGTCATGGGGACAAGGGTCAGAGGAGGACGTGCTCAGAGCAGGAGCTTCAGACCGGAACTCGTGTGTGGGTCCTTCTGGGAAGCGCCCGGGGCCTCTGGCCCAGCTCTGAGTCTCCTTCTCTAAGTGCCTGAATACGGACCAGAGGGGGGTCTCTCTGAGCCGCGTCATTCTGGGTGGGTCATCGTCCGGGGAAGGAGCTCGTTATTCAGAGCCCCAGGTAAGCAGTGGCTCCAACTTGACTCTTTCTGGAACAGAGCTGACGTGCCAGTTCTGTGGGCTGTGATTCGGCTTCCGTGCCTGGGTCGTTGGAGGATGCCACAGCGTGAGGTCACGGACCCCACAGGTGCCTGCCCTGGGAGCTGGGGGCTCCGTGAGGGGCTGCCGACTGGGATACCTAAGAACCTGAATGGAGAGGGGGTGCTTCTTAGGTCCAGACGTCCCAGGGAGGCGGGGGACCCGGCCAGTCCCTGCACTCGTAAAGCTGTTCCAGCAGCTGGCCTTGGAGCCGGTGAAATGTCACCGGAGACGGATGCCCGGACACTGGCTGAGAATTTGTTCCGAGGCCTTGGCTCGAACCAGGAGCCCCGTGTCCAGAGTCTGGCATAGGCACGGGCTGCTGTGCGTGTCACTCCCCCAGGCACCACAGCCCACGGCTGGTGTCACGGTGGACGCCCGTCTCGGGCCCCTCTGATCATTCGGCCACCGGCTGGAATTGATGGCCACGTTTGCCACTGAGGGGCCGAGACGGGGCCGGCGTGCACAGGGCTCAGCCTTGAGCTCGGCTGACCGACTGCTGCGACGCGGAGGTCGGTTGCCCCCACACAGGCCACCCCAGCCTGGGCAGCAGCTGACCGGATCGGGTGAGGGACGGCTGTGCGGTTTTTCCAGGTAGCGCCGTGCGTCGCTTTGATGGCCTGAAGGCCTTTGATCCTGACGCTGAGGGTTTGTGCCCCTGACCTTGGCCGGCTTTAGCTGATGCCCCTCTGGCGCTGCTCAGCTTTTGATACCAGCGGCCAGCAGCGGGGGAAGGGCGGGCCTTGTCTTCCCTGTGACAGCAGGGGACAGCTGGCCGTCCGCGCTCACGCCGGCCCCTGAACCGTGCTCCTGGCTCCCCCGCTGCCCGGGTCGCTGGGTCGCTGGGTCGCTCCCCACCTGTCACGTGCCCTCTGAGATGGACCTGACATTCCAAACGCCCCAGAGACTCGCTTGTCCGCGTGTGGTGGGTTGAATCGTGTGCCCAAAGATACGCTCAAGTCCCGAGCCCTGGCACCTGGGAATGTGGCCTTATTTGGAAATAAGGTCTTTGTGGGAGTAAGTGAGGTGCAATTAAGGACAGGCTCTGCTGGGGCGGGTGGGCCCCGATCCCGTGTCTCGCGTCCTGTTAAGCAGAGTCGGACGCACGCGTCCCGGACCTGAGTCCCACTCTCCTTGCAGGCGGCCCACGGCAAAACGACCACAGCTCTGTTCCCGCCACTTCTGACGCTGGGAGCAGTGGCCCAGGTGCGGAGCTGGGGCTGAGCCGGACAAGGGGGGAGGGGGGAACAGGCCAGCGAGTCGGGGGGGGGGAACTGCCTGGCCCCCAGGAGCCGCCCGCATCCTCTGGGGTCATGCCCTCGCGCTCAGATCCCTGCCTGCAGCCCCGAGACCCTCCGCGGAGCTACTCCCCCCTCGGAAGGAGCAAAGTGGAGTAAGATTACTAGTGACACCTGCGGGGGAGGGGTGATGGTCACTCCCGTGTGTAAGAGGCTGAGCCACTGGCCCGGAGGCCCGGATGTTTGGTTGAACCCTGCTGAGGGTGTGTCTAGAGGGTGCTCCTGGGTGAGGTTGGCATGTGAAGTGAGAGACGGAGTGAAGCAGATACCCTGTCTAACGTAGGTGGGCCTCACCCAACTCGTTGACGGCCTGAATAGAGTGAAAAGGCCGAGGAAGGGAGGGTCCCCCCTCTCGGCCCGCCTGTCTTCCAGCCGGGACACCGGTCCCTTCCGGCCTCCCACTTGGGTCGGATGGGGACAGATGCCATCGGCTCTTGGGGCTGGGCCTCGGGCCCTCTCGGCCTCTGCGGTCCATGAACCGCTTCTCCCGGTGAATCTCTTCACGTGCACACACCTCCTGCTGGATCTGTTTCCCCGGAGTCTGGGCAGAGGGTCTCGGCACCTGAGCGGCCGCTGCCCCGACTGGTTCACCCTTCCCGTGACTGGTTGCCCACCTCCAGGGATGTGCTGGGGATTAAAGGGCTAGTCCAGGGCCCAGCAAACTGCGGCCCACGTGTGGGCCAAAGCTGGCCTGTTTTTGTACATAAAGTTTTTTTTTTTTAAATTGTTTGTAATGTTTATTTATTCTTGAGAGAGAGAGACAGGACGTGAGCGGGGGAGGGGCAGAGAGAGAGAGGGAGACCCAGCATCCGAAGCGGGCTCCAGGCTCCGAGCCGTCAGCACGGAGCCCGACGCGGGGCTCGAACCCACGAACCGCGAGATCATGTCCCGAGCCGAAGTCGGACGGTCAACCGACGGAGCCCCCCGGGCGCCCCTGCACGTAAAGTTTTATTAGCACACGGCCGCCGCTCCCACTGTTTGCCCGTCCCGGCTTCCTGCTACACGCAGGGCTGAGCAGTTAGGGCCTCGCGCACGGACGAGGCGGCCTCCTCGGAAGCACGCTTGTGCCCCCCTCACCCCTGCCTTGTGCCGTGCCCTGTGGGCGCGAGCTGCTTTGCTCTGGGGTGCGGTCATTTGTCTCAGCTTCACAGGGGCACTGTGTTGCCCGCTAAGAGGGCCGCCCAAGGTCGTGCACGTGGTAGGGCTGTCCGTGGGCCAAGGCCGGGCGCCGCCCCCCCCCCCCCCCCCCCCCCCCCCCCCCCCGGCGCCCCCTGCCTGTCTCTTGCTGACGCCCAGGCCCCCCCGCTGCTGCTGCTGCCGCTGACAGGCGCCTGACAGAGGTCTTCGCCGCTAATGAAAGATTTTGCTGCTAATGAAGGGCTGGCTAATGAGGGCTAAAGGGACGAGCTGTCTAACGGATTAACCTTTCAGAAGGGGTTTGAAAGGTAGAAAACCCTCCAGAATTCGGAGCGAGGGAGCGGAGACGGCGGAGGGACGAGGCAGCGGGAAGGTGGCGAGGTGAGAGCAGAGGCTCACGGGTGGGGACGGTCCACCTGCCGGCTGGCGCACGGCTCTTTCGGAAAGCAGACGGGGATCGTAGCGGTGAGGGTGTCTTCCAGCCACCCAAGGACGGCGGTCTGCAGCGTTTGACCTCGAGAGGCTGGGGGCCCCTCAGCCGAGCCCCCCCCCCCCCCCCCGCCAACCTGTTCCTCGGGGACCATCCGGGGAGCCCCAGAGGACAGGCAGCTCAGGGCATCCGAGGACGCGGCCGCTGAAGGACCCACTCCTCCGGTCTACCTGCCCTCGCCGAGAACCCACAGCCAGAGAAGCTTTGAGGATGGGGGGCTTCCCGGAGGAGGGGGTTGAGCTTGTCTGGGAAGGCAGGCAGGATGCGGGGGCGAGGTGGGCCAGGGCAGGGGGACGGTGGGGAGCGGGTGACGGGGGGCTGGGCCTTCACGTGGGGACAGAGGACGGGCTCGCACGCCAGGCACAGGGACCGAGTTTCTCGTGGAGTCCCAGAGCTTCAGGGGCTCCTGGGTGTGGCGCGGGGAGCCCGGCCACGGGGAAGGAGGGGGCGAGGAAGAGAGCTGGAGCCCAGGAGTCCCACTCAGAGACCCGGCCGGGCCCAGCGGACGGCCTGCGCCCACTCCCCCATCAGCAGCCACGTCCCGCGGGCCCCGTGGGACCGCTGAGTGTGTGCGGAGAGCGGGGGGCGGCCGGGTTGCACCGTCCCCGGGGACTGGCGAATTTGAACAACGTGGTTGTCTGGTGCCTGGCCCGGGGCCGGCAGGTGCGTGTAGAGCGGCCCTCGGAGAGGGGAGGTGTGGGGCTGTGGACGAGACCATCTGCTCAGGAAGGGAGTGTTCCGTCTCCAGGCAGGACCCCCAATCTGGGTCGAGACAACATTTCACACACGAAACCTATGTGACACCAGCTGTGTCCCCTTCCTTGGGACCCTGGCCGTGTTTGTTGCCCGGACGTGAGTCCTCCCTCCCATCCTGGTTGGGCCGTTCCGAACACGGCCTGAAGTTCTCCAACATTCCTTCCGTCCAGGCCGCCCGGGACCCAGACTCCTTCCCGTGTCACCCCCACCCCGGGAGCCCCGCCGGCCCTCTGGCCCACCCGCTGGCCCGCTTGGCCTGCACCCTGGCCTTTGTCCGCATAGCTCCCTGTCCCTCGAGGATCTGCCCCCACCCCGGGACGCTTTGCTTCTGTCCCTTGTGCACACTAAGCCTGTCCCCGTTGCAGCCTTCCCGCTGGAGGGCACGCCCATCCCGGAGGCTCACCCTCCCTGAGGCTGGTCCCTTCCTCCCCGTCCCAGGAAGCCCGTGGCTGATGTTCCGCCTCCGTCACCCCCTCCGTGGAGCTGGGCTTATCTCGGCGTCCCCTTGCTCTGCGCTCCGCGGGGACGGACGGGGTCTGTCTTGCTCTGTTGCTCAGTGCCTGGCACGCAGCTGGCGTCTCCTAAATAGTCCCTGATGAGGCAGCGGGGAGCCCCCGAGGCCAGAAGTGCAGGGAAAGGGGCTTCCTGGGGCCCCACAGCCTGAGTCTCACAGCCTGCCCCTGGGAGAGGTGGGAACCCACCGGAGGACCTGAGGCGTCAGGGGGCATCAGCTCATACGGGGTCTCCCCCCGTCCCCGGGGGCAGGGGGAGCTCTTCCAACGGGAATACGCCCAGCGTTGACTGTCCGAATTTCGGCAAAAATAATAAAATCCCTTAACTATCTCGTCTTCCGACGGCCGCTCTCCTGACAGTTTTGAAATGCGCTTGGACAGGAGCACCGGGGCCCTTCCCGGGGCCGAGAACGTCAGGAGCTGACCGATCGAAATGAAAAACTGCCCAAGAAGAGGGCCCTGACTGAGAAATTCTCCCGATAAGCATTTCAATGCGTCCCCAAATTGATTTCAGATACCAAGATCCCTGATAAAGTGGAAATTTACAGTCTCACTGCTAAAATTCCTTCTCTATCATCGACTCAACAGATGGTGTTTCTTCGGGCTACCTTTAATAGCCCTAGAAATTAAATTAGTGAAAAATGGAGAGCTTCCATAATATTAAAAGTCAACTGTGGCTTCAGGAACCCGGTGAATTTCCACCCACAGAAGCAATCCTGTATGAAAAGAAGTTGGAAATGAGTTTCTGCTTAAAATGGAATTGCTGATCTGTCCCCCACTCGGCCCCTTGGGCCAAACCCGGGGGCCGGGACGCATCAGGCGGGTCCCCTCCATGAGACGAGAGGCGGCGTGAGCCAGAGGGTGGCCCAGTGACCCCTAGCGTGCACGTGGGGTCGCTCACGCCCCTCTGCAGGCAGAGGAAAGGGTCATCAACGGTCCTGCGGCCACACGGTGCGTCAGGCACACACAGACTGGGACGACTCAGCGAGGTCCCAGCGTGGGAGACCAGGGCAGCGGCTCAGGCTCCGTCCGTGCCCGACTGTCCCCACGTCACAAGTCGGGAGGGACACACCCAGACCCAAGCCTGTGTTTCTCGGACCCCAGACTCAGGTGCCTTTGCCCAGGGGTGGTGAGCAGGGCCTCTTCCGGCTGGAGGCCGACGTCAGCCTCCGCCAAGCGGGGGCCGGGGGTCCCTGGCCTCTTTCCTCTCTCCCCCCGCTGCCACTTTGGACACGGAAACCTCATCCGACCCCACCATCGACTCTCTGATGTCTTGCCACACGGTCACGCCAAGCCACCCGCCGCTCGGAAACCCCTCCCCTGAAGCACGTGCCCGCTGGCCGTTACCGGGAGCAACGCAGACCCCACAACGACCAAGTCTCAGCCCACGCCTCCCTGGAGCGGAGTCTCAGAAGTGTTTCAAGCCGTGTGGACCGTGACTTAGGACGCGCCCTTGCCATGGCTTCAGCATGGCCGCACTGCCTGCGCGTCAGGGCTCGGTCTGAGACCCGCGAGAACGGAGAGTGCGTCCTAGTTCCCTGTCACGCGGACTCGGACCCACCACGTTCTCCTTCCTGTTTCGCTCACGGCTGGCGTGCCAGTTCCGGGGGGGGCTCCTGCTTAGGGCCTTCCAGCTAACTCAGCTCTGAAACTGGGCCGGGAGACCCCCCCGCAACCCCTCCCCGGGGGGCTCGCTTCCCGCCCGATAAACCCAGGTCCACGGTCACACACACAGGGAGTAGGGAGCACGGGACGGTAAGAGGTACGACTTGCCACGCTCAGAGGCTTCCGCCGACGCCGCCTTTGGGGAGAGACGACGCCCCGGACCCCTTCTGGCGGGGGCACCCGTCTGCTGGCACCTTTGGCCCCAGGGCGGGGCCACCTGAGCCGTGCTCCCTGCTGGCCTCCCCTTGACCTGCTGGCCTCGCTGGCACAGAGCCCGGGTTCTGCCGTGCGTCCCTGTGACCTGCAGGGAAGGCAGCCAGTCCCCGAGGCCCCCACGTGGAGACCCCAACCCCCAACCCCACGAGGGGTCTCGCCGGCCCGGGGGCGTAGGAGCCCCTTCTGCTCGCCAAGGGTGGGGACAGCTGCTCTCGGCCTCCGGGCACAGAAGGGGGGCTTCTGGGGTCACGGTGACACCGCACTCACACGCTGAGACCCAGGAAGAGACTGGGGGGAGTTGAACTCGGGATAGCTTATTTCTGGAACTCCCTCCCAAGCCGCTTCTAAATGCCACCTGTTTCTTCCAAGGGCTCCTCCTGCCACCAAGCAGTGTGGAGCAGACACACAAGCTGAGATCTTCCCTCGCCCACCTCCCTGACACTCCCCGGTGGCAGCTGGCTCCTCTCCCAGAACATTTTCATGCATTTCTGCGGGAATAACGAGGACAGGTACATTCTTCATCTGGACGAGCTGTCTCCTTACCTCTCCATCAGCGGAAGGCGCCGGAGCGCCCCTGTTCCCCGGCGTGCTCAAGCCACACAGACACCCCCCGCGGCCAGGGTGCCCTTGGAGGTCAGGGACCAGACGACTTCCGGTCAGGCTCTCCGGCCCCCAGGCCCCCCGCCGTGGAGCCGCCTGGGCTCACGACTGCCCGCCAGCCGCTCTCAGCTGCCCCTTCTCCGAGAGCACTGCTCCGGTCCCCAGGCACCAGACAGGGTAGCGCGTGTGGTGGGAACCTGCGTCCGGTGTCCTGAGCGTGTGATCGCCGGCACGCCTAGCTCCTCACAGTCCAGTCCCCTGGTCTACAAAATGGGAAACAAAATAGCTCCCAGGTCGCAGGACCATCGTGCTGATGAGTGGGATCGTGTGTGGCAGGCCCTTTCAGAACTTGGGATGCATCTGAGCCCAGGAGAGGAGCTCGGGGTTCTCTCAGCTCTGCTTTTCCATGTGTTGGCTCTGTCCCTGGGCTGGCTGCCTCATGGTCGCAGTATGGCTGCCAGGAGCCACCCCTTGTCCTCGTGCCCCCTCGTTCTGGGAAGCACACGATGTCCTACAATGGCCAAACGTGAGTTCTGAAGGTCATCCTGATGGGCCAGGTCTGTATCGGGAGGAGGGGGTCACGCCAGCTCAAGCCCTTGGGCCACCCCAGTCCTCGCGTGGGGGCCGCACGCTGCGTGGAAGGGGCGGGAGGAACAGGGAGAGGTTCCTTCCTCTCGAGCTCCTCTCCGGTCCTCTGTTGTTTTTGGCCACGCCACGTCCCACCGATGATCCAGGCTTGATTCCTGAGCCACCTTCATGACGCTGGTTCTCCGTCCTCTCTTCTTTCCAGCCCGCGGCCGAGGAGGTGAGCACGTGGCCCAAACCCGGTGTGGGGCTGGGAGCCTCCCCTCGGACCAAGGGCCACAGCCTTCCCCAGAGAGCAGGCTCCCGGCGACTTTTCTCCTTGGCAGCTAAGACGGCTTTTCCCCAAAACAATAGAAGTATGCTTGCACCTGTCTTTGTCCACGATGAACAGGGAGGGGCCCTCACGGCCACCGCTCGCCTTTTCCTTTGTCCCCGAACGTTTGCTAGGGGACCGTCGCGCGGGTCATGGTAATTCTTTGCTGAGAGTGAATCTGATTCTTCTGAAAGTTCCCACCGGCACCAACACGTGCAAACAACGCCACTGAGTAGCCCGATGAGACGGGGGGGGAGTGCGGGGCGCCCTCCCTCCCCAGGGTCTGGGCTTCGCTGCCACGGCCTCGGGCCCCGGGGAGGCGATGCCACGCGAGGATTACTGCGGGGACCTCCCCAGTGCCTCTGTCAGAAACAGTCACATGGACGCGCCCTGTCGCCGCGATTTATCTGATCTGTAGTCCTTGCATGGGTGGACGGGTGGGGGCGGTGGAGGGGCTCCCAGTCAGCAAATCACACCTGTGTGAGGCGGGGGGTCTAAGAGCCACCTGGCCAGCCCAGACCCAGACAGCAGGGGGCTCAGGGGCACCGCGGGACGGAGGACAGGGTTATCACCTTTGGAAAATCCGGCGGCCGAAACCAGGCCATCACCCAGAGCCGCTCTTTCCGAACTTTCGGGCGCACGCAAATTCCCTCGTTGCCCTTCCGCTGGCCCGCGGGCCGCCCACCAAGCAGCAGGGACGCAGGGCGTCATCTGGAAAATGGTGACGGTCCCATCACACCCATTCACAACAAGAATGCAGGTAAAAAGCCCTCCCGCCCCCGCGCCTCTGCGGTAACAGTAAGAAGGAACTGGGTCCTGGCTGGCCGGGCTGGAGGACGAGGGGCCAACCGTGAACAGCCACACGGGAACCCAGCCCCGTCTGGGGCCGCTCTGCCCGGGCACAGTGCCTCGGTTTCTTCCCCAGCAAGAGGGCATCACCCCCCTTTCGGGCTGCGCACACCGAGACTCGGGCCTTGGGCGGGGCCTGCGTCCTCTTGCTGCCCAGCCTCTCCATCCCGAGGGCTTCCGCACCCCGGGAAGGGGCCCTCGCTCCCCAGGAAGGTGCGGATTTGTCTGGGGACATCGAGTGTCCGGTGTGGTTGGATCACGTGAGGCTGGAGGCGGGTGGGGTGGCTTTGTCTGGATAAGTAGGTTCTACTTGGAACAAGAAAAGCCCTGGGGCCCCTGACGGAGGCACCGTCAGGACGCCCTGGCTCAGGGGGCGCCTCTGAGCCGGATCCCTTATCGAGCCACCTCTTGGGTGAACCAACGTGCATTCATGCATTCGGTATGCTTCCACCTGTGTCCCGAGGGTCAGCCCGGCAGCAGGAGACTTCGGTCAGCTGTGATAGAACTGGTGAGGCCCCCGCCCCTGTTCTTGTCAGAAGAGACAGCCCGTCACCAAGCGGCCAGCGTGACTCAGAGTGGCTCGAAGACAACCTGGACCGGGAGGGAGAAGGATGGGTCCTCCCTGAGGAGTGGATCTAGCCACGCAGGTTCTGGCTGCCCGTGCTGTGCGCAGAAGGGCAGCACGCGCAAAGGCCCTGAGGTGGAGGCCGGCAGGACAGGTGTGAGGAAAAGAGAAGAAGGGCAGAGCGCCGGGGAAACACGCGGGCTCCGGCCGACTCCGGAGTGGGTTTCCCGGAAAGACGCAAAGGCTGCCCCGGGGGGCTCTTTGAGGACCAGGGGTTTGATCGCTAGGCCCCGTGCCCACGTGCTCCCAGGAGCAGGGATCGTGCCGCCTGGCTCTCTCCAGGGCCCTGCACGCAGCCCAGCGCCTGGAGCACGGGGGGCGCCACGGAAGTCATATGGAAACGAGCAGGTCAGTGCGTCCCCCTGGTTGGGGGGTGAGCACTGGGAACAACCCGCCCTCCCAGCTGTGCCCGAGCTCCTGTGGCCAAAGGGAAAGGGCTTCCTCTGTCCGCGTGGCTGGCCTGTCCTGAGGAGAGGGGTGCGGGCCGGGAGCTACTCTCCTTCCGCCAGATTCTGTCACGTAACCACGGTGGGCGTCATGACCTCGGCCTCTGCCTCTGGCCTCCATGGGCGGGCTCCACGGGCCTCACTCGGGGCCGGGCGAGAGGGACTGTGCTGGCCTGGGCGTGAGGCACGACGCCCCGAAGGATGGACGGAGACGCGCCAGGCCCCGGCAGCGGCTTGTGCCGACCCCTCTGGCTGTCCCTGGGGCCCGCGTTCCTTTGGCCAAGCTCACCCTAGTGCCCAGGGGACACGGCTCCTCCCCCAGAGGTAAGGTGCCGGCAGGAGGGACTTTCTGCTGGATCATAACCCACCCCCACCCCACCCATCTCTGGCATCCCATGGCTCTGGGGGTCTTTAACCGCAAGACTGTGCGATCGGTCAGACGCGGAGCCCCGGAGACGCGAACCGGTGCCCTGAATGCCGGCCCTCTCCGCCGCGGCCTTCCTGGGGTGCCCCCCTGCCCAATCCCACTGCGCGCCCCCCGCCCCGAGGAGCCTCGGCCGAGCGGGTCCGAGCCCGGGCAGCAGGGCCATGCAGACCGGGTGCGGAGACGGGCGAGCCTCTGATGCGTCGTCAGACAAATGGGAGGCTCGGTCCCCCACCCCTCCCTCCTTCGCCCCCGAACAGATGAGCTGCCTCTCGGAGGTCTGCGGGAGATCCGTCTCCCTCTGAGCTGTGGGGCCGCCGCGCTCCCAGCACACGCATCCGCCCTCAACTACCTGCGCGGGGCCACCCCCTCCTCCTAAATTTATAGGCGGCGCGTCCCTCCCGAGAAAACACACGTTAGTAACGATAAACACAGGCTCCGGCCTCGGAAACAAATGCCCCGAGCGTGGAGTTTAAAGCCGTGGCGGCGGAATCGCGGGCGCGCTCTGCAGAGACAGAGCCGGCCCGAGTCCCTGCGCGGCTTCCCCGGCCCGGCTTCCGGGGCCTCTGCGGCCCCGTCAGCAGGGACGACGTGGCCCAGCCCAGTCCAGACCTCAGAGGACGGGGCGGGGGGAGCTGAGGAAGCAGGGGAGGAAGGGCGAGTGTCGCCGTCTGAGGGCGGGAGAGCCCCGTGTCCACGGATGGGAGCCACGGCCTCAGCTCTCTGGCCAGGTGCCTGGGGCTAGAAGACAAACGAGCCCGCCAGGGGACCCGGCACCCTCACCGACCGGAGCACAGCCGGAAATACGCCCGGCAGAGGCTCCGTGGACAAAAGGCCTGTTCCCAGTTCATTTGGGGAAGGGCCCTCCGCTCCTTCCGGCCCCGCTCGCTCGGTGCGCCGGGGCGGGGTCCGTGGACTGGTCAGCGCTCTGGTTTGCCAAGGGGTTAGGGCTCTGAGAAACACGGGGGGCCGCTGACCCCCGTCAGACGGGGAGACCCCTGCGCAGAGAAGAAAAGCGACCTCACCCAGGCTGCCCTGAGCCGGGGGGGGGGGGGGGGGGGGGGG
>NC_064807.1:88479566-88524389 GCF_023721935.1 Panthera uncia
CGCCCGGCAGCGCGGGGGGCCGCGCCCCCCCACAGTGAGGGGGGCCCCCGGCGGGCAGAAAAAAGCCGCCCCCGCCGGGGGGGGGCGGGGGGGGGGGGGGGGGGGGGGGGCAGGGCAGAGTCAGGGCCAGATTTCCACACAGCTTCCCACCGGCCCTGCCACCCTGGTGTCGCTGCCCCTGAGCCGCTCGCACGCCTCCACGGCACGCGCCTGGCCTCCCCACGCCTCCCTAACTGTGGAGCAGCGGGAAGGCTCCAGGCTGGCCGAAATCCATCCACACCCAGCCCGGCCAGATCCTGGTGTGTGTTTGCAAAGCACTTTCTATCCGTCGTTCCCTCAGGAGGCCCCAAGACACTGCCCGGACGCAGATCCTGGGGAGGTTAAGAGCACCCCAGGTTGCCGGCAGGAACCCAGGCCTCGGCCGCCCACTGGGCCCCTTCTCACCTCCCCAGGGCCCCCGGCTTCGGTCTCGCCTCTTCGCCCCGCACGCCGAGCCCTACGGCGATCTCCGAGGACGCTGTCGGCTAGACAAGGCAGAAAGCGGAGCCCGACGCGGGGCTCGAACTCACGCACCGTGAGATCACGACCTGAGCTGAAGTCAAGAGTCGGATGCTCAGCCGACTGAGCCGCCCAGGCGCCCTCTCTGTTTTTTATGTTAACGGTTGTCCCCACCCTTGGTCCTTGGCTCCACGGACTGGAAAGATGGCTGGCCCCAAGCGCCACCCTGTCACCACCTACCCACCGTCTGCCCTGGGGGACCGAATTCGGGGCTTTCCTCCAGCACAGCCGGCTGGTGAGAGCACCGTATGGTCCCGCCTTGGTCCCGGCCTTCCTTGTTCCGTGGTTACTGTGGATGTCGCCCCGGGGCCTGATCTCGATGGGGCCCTGCAGCCTGGGAGCGGCTGCCCCCAGGCCAGGGTGGAGGCTCCGGGCAGGACCAGAGCCAAGGACTCACATGCCTCTGGGAGCGGACATCCCCAAGAGCCACTGTTTAACCATCAGATGACTCAAAAGGGTTCCAATTTTGTAGAAGCTGTTTACACGGGCGCACCAGGACACGTTAGCAATCACGCCCCCTCCCTCACGCGACTCGGGCAGGGTGATAGAAGCGTGTATTCTGGGTGGTGTTACTTCCGCTTCAGCTAGGTCTCTAAGTGATCTGAGCAATCAGGTAGTTTACCGAGAGCCATTTCCATGGAAACAAAAGAAAAACAAAGGGTAAGTAGTCCCAGCAAGGCCCGCACTCGTTCTCGGAGCGGAGAGAGCGTCCAGCTGAGAAGATTGCCACAGGGCCACCGGCGGGAAGGCCGTCCACATAAGAGCCGCAGTGGTGGCTGCCCGGACGTTCAGTCGCCCTGTCCCCTGCGGGAGCCGATGTGGCTTCAGCAGAGGAGCAGTTTGATTTCCATCTGATTCCAAGGCAAACGAGCGGGAAGAACTTAGAAACGTCAGCTTTTGGGGGGTTCTAGCCACAGGTTGGAGGAAAGTGGGAGAACTCCGGATCCGGTCCGCGTGACGGGCAGAAGACAAAAGCCCAGGCGGCTGGCAGTCCTGGACTCTGACGTCCGCAAAGGTTATCACGCCAACACGGTTTTCCTCTCCAGCAAAGCTGAACACGGTTAAGGTTCATTTGTTTGCGCACTGAGTCTGGTTTTCAATAAACTCGGCCTGATGATGGATGTAAGGAGAGTGTTACTTAAGCGAGAAGAGTGACTGAACGTACAGGCTCTTTTACACCTGCTTTGCCGGAACTTTCCACGAGGAATCCAGACTGCACTTCGAAAAGCCTCCAGGGGCCGGGAAGCCAGGTCAAGGATCCGTCCAGTTGTGTCCTGTTCCAGGAAGACAGATTCTTCCCAGTCTCAGGCAAATACATAAATTGTCATGAGGAATGACAGCACTAAGAGTTTCTGAATTCTGGAGGGATCAGGTAGGGAGAGGAAGATAAATGTTTCGACCTCTGTCGACGACTCACTTTGCCAGATGGCTGTGAGTTACAGGCGGCCGCAGAGAGAGAGGAGAGGAGGAAACCGCGTCCTTCAGACCTGGAGTCAAAGCGCAGAGGAACCAGCAATGTTTAAATGAACCCCCTTCTAGGGGCGCCTGGGTGGCTCAGTCGGTTGAGCGTCCGACTTCGGCTCAGGTCATGATCTGGCGGTTCCTGAGTCCGAGCCCCGCGTCGGGCTCTGTGCTGATGGCTCGGAGCGTGGAGCCTGTTTCGGATTCTGTGTCTCCCTCTCTCTCTGCCCCTCCCCTGCTTGTGCTCTGTCTCTGTCTCAAAAATAAATAAAAACATTTAAAAAATTAAAAAAAATAATAAATGAATCCCCTTCTCAAAAAACAGTAGGCTCCACTCCTGACCTGGAAGTTCCTAAAAATCAGGGAACTACCTGCATTGGGGTCCCCTGGGGAGGCCATTGAAAGGGGTCCCTGGGCCTGGCCAGACTCTCCTAATCAGAGCTCCTGGGGGTGCAGGGGAGTCTGCGGTTTTAATCATCTCCCCCTGCCCCAGGTGAGTCCTACACCCTCTGCGGCCTGAGAGCCCATGACCTGGTCCAATCTCCCTTCACGCTTGGGAAAAGGAGGTCCAGTTCCCCCAGGACTCTCCCAGGTGGGTAACACAGCCAGTGCTCAGCCCAGGGTATTCCCTGCTTGGGGAATTCTCTGACCTTTGCAGGAAAGGGGCCGCTCGACCGCTCATCTTCCGCACCGAGGATACACAGCCCAGCTCAGAACTGGCTGGACAAGACGAGAAGTTCGCAGCCAGAGACGAGCCTCGTGTGCATTCTGTCCATCTTCTCTCCCGGGGCAAGCGTGGCTGGCCCCTTGGCCTCGGGGGAAGCCCCTCCCGTCCGCCCCCATGTGCCTGGGGGTGTGTACGTGTGCGTGTGCACGCGCCAGACGGCAGGCCAGCCCTTCCCCCGGCCCTCTGCGCACACGCAGGCTGCGGAAGGTGAGCTGGACCCAGGGCATGTTTTATTGAGCAGTTAGCAGTGTCGTCCTTGAGCTGGAATCTCTTCTATCCCTCGTCTCCTGGGAGCCACGCAAGAGCCCCGTGGGCAGGGTCCTCACCTTGCGGAGGGGATGAGGCTCAGGCTGCTGAGGAGGCTGGTCGGCATCCCAGCCGGTAGGTGAAAGGGTGACGGGACCCCAAGATGTCTTCCCTTCCCTACATCCCTACGGCAGGGGTGCTGGCCGTGGTGCTGACACCCTCCTGCATGGCGGGCTCAAGTTCTCCACTGTCTGAACTTGACGTCTGCAAATCTACTTTCAATAGTCCCTCTGTTAAGAATGGCACAGGCCTCGAAGGTGAGCCACATGGTCGGGCGCCACAGAGCCCAGCGGGACGCCTGGGTTTCTCCCGCGTGAATCCCTCCCCGCACCCTGGCTGGCCCCGCCTAGCACTAGGCCCCAGTGGCGGCCTCAGCGGGCACAGTACCGTGAGGTCGGAGTCACTGTGGCAAATGTCATGCAGAAGTGGGGAGGGTCAGAGGAAGCAGTGATTCCAACGCCGGATGGCAAACGCAGCTGTGACGAGCGGGCTTTTGGTGGAAGGGGAGGGGAGCCGGTGCGGGAGGGTGAGGGGCCCGCGGGCTGGGTGGCCCCAGACTCTGAGGGGCGTACCTGATCATAGCATTGCTCGTGCCACAGCCACAACATCCAGCCCCGGGTGCACCCACCCCGTGCAAACGGATCTAGTTTACAGAGTAGCTACCCCTGTGGGCTGGAGCCTGGACCCCCGCCCCCAGGCTGTGCCTGGGCCACTCTGTTACTTCCAAGGCCAGCTTCTCTGAGCCACGGACAGGAGCAGGGGCCTGACGTGCCCAGATCCGAGTCTGCGGGGGGGGGGGGGGGGGGGGGGGGAGTGGAGGAGGACTGGTGTGGCAGGAGAGGCGATGGGGGACCGTGGGGCAGCACCGAGGACTTGGAGAGGCAAGTCCTGACGAATAGAGTCCATTGTGGAGGAGGAGGGGGGGGGAGGGAGGAGCCCAGGCCCTGGAGCTCCTCCCTCCACAGCACAGGAAGGGGATTCTGCTCTGAGTTGCAACCCCGGGAGGGTGTCGTCTGAGCCATGCTGGGGGCTGCTGGCGTGGGTGTGGTCCCATGTCAACACATGCCCCCCCACGCAGATGGAGAGCATTTGGGGGGCTCTGCCTTCTAAACACATGAAGCGTCTAAGTTTTATGCATGGCCTGGTTTATTTATTTTTAAGTTTTTTTTAATGTTTATTCATTTTTTGAGAGAGAGAGACAGAGCGTGAGCGGGGGAGGGGCAGAGAGAGAGGGGGACACAGAATCGGAAGCGGGCTCCAGGATCCGAGCCGTCAGCACAGAGCCCAATGCGGGCGGGGCTCGAACCCACGAACCGTGAGATCGTGGCCTGAGTCGGACGCCTCACCGACTGAGCCCCCAGGAGCCCCTGCATGGCCTGGTTTATTAATTTAACAAACACCGAGCGCTGGGCCAGCACTCAGTCAGTCCCTGCGCTTAGTCCTGGGAGGGGGGCACAGGTGGTGTCGGGGCGTGTTCTAGGGAGGACACCTTGGTTGCTGGAGGGGGCCTTGAACGCCGGTGCCACCTGGCTTGATGTCATGAGTGTGGTTCGCCACGTGGCTGTGGCTCTCCACCTCTCAGCTGCTGGCGGGAAGGCACTTCCGGGGTCCCCCCTCCCACGTGACCGCTTCCGACCAATGAGCTCTGAGCAGAAGGGGGTGTGACGTTCGATCTCTGGGGCAGGTGCGGGGCTTCTGCCTCCAGGACCAGCACTGCCCACGGGGTTTCCCAGCGGCCTGCACCATGAGTGGGCCGACCCGTGGGGTCCCTGTGTGTAAGCGACACCTACCCCTTTGTTGTTTTAAGTCCCTGTGACCTTGCAGACCCGTCCTGACTGACTTGGGCGCTGAGACCGTGTGGACCTGTAGTTCCAAATGAGACTGCAGATCGAGATGTGTATCTCCCCGAGCACATCTCTGGGAATCTGTTTCGGGGATCCGAGACCTGTCACCTACGGGAAGGATGGGAAGGGGCCAGGGGTGCTGGTGGAGGCAGGGGCTCTTCCTCCCAGGGGAGGGTGGGGCCAGGGAGGGGCTGTGATGGGGCCTCTCGACAAGAGCTCCAAGTCAGGGACACAGGAATAAAACTAAAGAGCAAAGTCCAAGTGGCCAGAAAGGGGAACGTGTTGGTTTTGAACACCTGCGGTTCGGGAGACTGGCGAACCTTCCCTAGATGGCACCCCGAGGGTGGGCAACCAGGAGTGAGTGGGCAACACAGGGGTGAGACGGGGCAGGAGGACACCCACCTGGGCAGCCCTCACTCTGGGGCGGAGGACACAATGGATGTCCCATCGAGCTCACCAATGTCAATCCTACTTGGAACAAGACGCTCCTGTTTCTGCACTGAGGCTGTGTCTTTGGGCCACATCTGAACATCAGAGGTCTGGGAGTCAAGGAGGCCTCCCTGGAAGAAGAGACGTGTAAGTTAGTAGCCAGCCTCGGTTCAGTGAAGGGGGGCAGTGGGGGCGGGGGGTGGGGGAGCAGGTCTGGCGTCAGGGGCTCGGGCCGGGACCCTGGCCCGCTCTGGGTGGCGGGCCCGGCCCGTCCTCTGGGACTGGGGGCCTTGGGAACCAGAGGAGGGGGTCGGGCACGGCCCTGCCTCGCGGCCCCGGGCGTCCCAGGCTCCCAGCAGGTACGTGGGTGCAGCTGGCCGCGGAGGGCGGGGTGCACAGGGGCTCTGCTCGTAAACAGAGCCCGCTGCTCCTTCCCCGCCCCCCCTCCCCGGCTGCGAGAGGTGACGGTGTCTGTTCCCCATTAATCTTGGTGAGAAAGCGCCGTGGGCTGCTGTAATGAAACCCGTGCGTCTGGTTGCCATGGCACTCCTGCCAGTGTCGGTGCCCATCAGCCGGCAGAAGTGGGTCACACGTTCACCTCCTCCTCGTGTTTGAACTTCTGTAAAATAATGATGAGTCAGACCCAAGCGTGCGCCCCGCCCGCCGCTGTGAACTCGCCCCCTCGGCTGCTTCCTGAGCTGCCTTAACGAGCTGCCAGCCTGACGAGGGGCTGGTGCCCACCCACAAGTCACATCTGGTGCCAACGTGCCTCTGTGCTCCCAGACCGGCCACGGAGGCCACACACCGTCGTGCAGGCCCCTCGGGGAGCCTGAGCTTCGCGCTCTCACGCGGACCAAGGGGCCTGTGGACGCGGCCGGTGGGGGCGGCTCGGTCCAGTCTCCACCCTGGGTTTCTATTTGTCTGGGGTCAGGGGGCCCGGCAGGGTCTCCTGCTGGCCGCCTACACCCTGCCTGGGATTTTTACAGTGTTCACCCACTCCAGGCACAGAGGATGACGAGACAGACAGACAGGGCGCTGCCTTCGGAAGGAGGAAGGTGAGGTGAAGCTTTTGCAGGTGCGGAGATGCTGGAAGATGGGAAGGACAAGGGACACACTCTAGTGGAGTGAACGGTGGCCCCCAAAAGATATGCCTACTCTGAGTCTGTCACTATGACCTTCCTTGGAAAGAGTCTTTGTAGACGTAATTAAGTTAAGGATCATGAGATGAGATCATCCTAGTTTAGGTGGGAACAAAATCCAAGGGCAAACGTCCTTAGCAGAGAAGGAGAGAGGAGGCCAAGTGAGACCAGAGTGACACTCAGGGACGCTGCCTCAAGCCGAGGGCCACTGGGGTCCCTGGGAGCTGGGACGGGCAGGAGGGACCCTCCCCCGGAGCAGCGCCAGACCCTGGGGGAGCTCGGAGCCAACCTCGGCGGGAGCCAGAGCCTGCAGCCTCTGTCCGCTCACGGGCCACAGAGGCTGGGTGGCGGGGCGGCGGGGTGGGGTGGGGACCTGGGGGCATCTGCTCAGGCCCAGAAGGCGGAGCCGGTTCCCGAGAAGGCGGAAGGACCTGCGAGCTGTCGCGGGCTGAGTGAACGGACACCTCTTACCGTTGGCCGGATATCGGGGGAGGGACCGCGGGGCCTAGGGCTCGTCCTGGGGCTCCCGTCTGAGCCGCGGGGGGAATGTGGTGACGTGTGGTGAACGGGACGGCAAGGGGGCTTTGGAGGTGACAGGGAAACACGCTGGGCAGACATGTCCGCCAGACGTCTGCGTGCAGATGCCGGTGGGCGAGTCTAGAGTGAGGAGGAGAGGCCGGGGCTGGACGGGCCTCTGAGCGCTTGGCACGCCCCTGCCTGGAAGGGCCCGGCTCAGAGCGGGTGCTCAGCAGATGCCGGCCAGCGTGCGTCCGGACTCTCTGCCCAGCCAGCGGGGCCGCAGGAAGGGCCGGAGGGGGCCGGGGCAGCCCTGGGGTGGAAGAGGGGGGCCTTCTCCAGGGAGGCTCCAGAGAGGACGGAGGACGGAAGGCTCAGGAGCAGAGGCCTCCCCTGCCCGCCGTCCTCACTCAGCCTCTCTGGGCCCCGCTCGGAGTCTGGGAACCTGGTGTGGAAGAACCACGCCGCCACCCGTCCAGGCCTTGGCAACCCCCCTCCCCCGGACACAGGGAGTGACATCAGCCTGGGGCCAAACTCACCCGCGCCGCTCGGCCCGAGGCCCCAGTGCGGCTGTCCCCTGCTGGTGCTGACTGCCCCCGACCCTGCTCCCCAAAGCTTGGGAGCGAGGAGGACTGGGGCCTCTCGTGCTCTGACCTTGGGAAGCCAGGAGGGCGGTGAGGAGACGCGGGCTCTGACAGCCTTCTTCTCGAGAAACAAGAGATTTCGCTCCTGAAGCAACACGTGGCACTCGCCTCGGGGCTCCTGGCTCCGGGCGGGGCTGGTGGGGATCCTGAGGGACGCGGTCCAGGGTCAACCGTCTCCCGTGGTCATGTTCCCCGGGCCGGCTCACCTGTGCCCACCGGGCAGGGGGGAGGGGCACGTGTTCCCCCTCCTCCCTGGGCTGTGGGTCTCCCTGGGATCCTTCTCCATCACCCAGACGGGACCCCTGCCCGGGGCTGCACGACGGGGCTTTTGCAGGGGCTTGGGCACGGCTTCCGTGGAGCAGGAGACGCGCACCACACATGCTGGAAGATTCCCGAGGGGCATCTGAGGCACACCAGATGGCCCAGGTGCTCCAGTTTTCAGGGGAGAAAATATTTCCCAGCATCCCTTGCGTGACAGTAGTTGTGTGACCAGTGGGATAAGCAGAAGCGTCATGTGACAGCTCTGGGGACGGTCCCCAAATGGCAGCTGGGTGATCACCCTGTGACCTGCTTCTTCTTTGTCCTCTCCTTCCTCCTGATGCCTGGGACAGAGATGTGAGGGCTTGAGCTCGGGCCGCCATCTTGGGCCATGAAGACAAAGGGGAGGCGGAATGGAGGCCAAAAAAGTCTGGGTCCAGGAAGCTGAACTGGCAAACCATCCCTGCTTGGCAAACCACCCGTGGCTTGGCCAAGTCTAACGGAACAGAGAGAGTGTCACTGTGAATGTGACACTCATCTGAGACCTGAGATGAGGAGGCCACTCCCAGCAGAAGCAACGGCCCTCGCCAAGGCCTGTTTGTGAGGGCAGGACGTCGGGGCCCACAGTGGTTGGGACGCACTTAGGGGGGCATGAGGCTGGGAGCTTGTCAGGGGCAGACGGCAGGGGCTGGGAGTCAGCGTCCCGTCCTGGTGGTCCCACCTGCCGGGAAAGGGTTCCGGACCGGTCCTCTGCACCTGTCTGTGATGTCAGCAGGGGTCCTGGGACCAATCCCCCCTCCCCAAACTGAATGAGGGCCTCTGTCCCCTGGCGAGGGTCTTCAGATCCCTGAACCTCATTGCTGGCCAGGCCCGGGGGAGTCCTGGGCTCCCGAGTCCACAGCATCTCAGAGACTCAGAGGGAGTCAGCCCCTCCCGACACCCCCCGCCCGGACGGTGTGGAGAAGTCCCCGTCGCTTACAATCAGCCTCCACACCTGCTTTTGCTGAGGGTGGTGGCTCAGGGAGCACCTTCCAGGCACACGGGCCCCCCCAGGGTCCCGCGGGGTTGCGGCACTGCCACGGCGGGCGTCTCCTCCCAGAGGAGGGGCGGCGGAGAGGGAGGGAGGACCTCCGGCCCTGGGCTCGCTCCCTCTGTGTGCCCCCGACACCGTGCGGATGAGGAAGGCCGAGGGGTGAAGGCTGGAAGACGGGCCGGTGCGGGGAACAGCCTGCGTGTTAACGTTTGAATGGGGTGCACGTCCCCCTAGACGTGGGCTCCTTGGGGAGCCCCCCCCCCATACCAGCGTGTCCCAGGATGGGCGCCTGCAAATGTCTGCAAAGCGAGCCACTCGAAGTCAAATGCCAGGGGCTTTGCTCAGACCCGGGCTCCAATCGTCCCCACCTGCCCCCCGCGCAACCGGCCTCCCCCATGAATTCGCGCCCTCGGCACCTTTAGCAGCCGGCCACCGGCCACTGGCCACCGGATGCTGGGCCGTGCCGTCCCCCGCACGTGTCTTGGCTGCCAGACCCCAGCAGGGGAGCCAGTGCTGGGGTGAGAAAAGAAGGTGGGGTGCATATGGGAGGAGGGTGCCGGAGGTCCCGTCCCTCCCTCCAGCAGCCCACCCGGCAGGCCTCAAGGTGCAGACACCCGACTCTTCTCCGGATCCTGCTCTCCCTCTGGGGGGGCGAGGCCAGCTGCTCCCCAGGGTCCTCGTCCCGTGCCCTGCCGTCCCCGTGCCACAGGAGGGGGGACCTGGGCCCTCTGTGAGCTGAGCAGGTTTTTTCCACTGCCTCCTCTGTTCTCTGACACGAACTTAATTAGCTCTCTGTTTTCCAAACAGGCGACGTGACTCAGCACTTTCACACGCACGGTCTAAATTTGTCCCTAACCCCCAGGTGTCTCTTAGCTCAGTCTTTCCGTCAAGTTCCATCACAGGGTTAGAGCCCACGGTGGAGGGTGATTTCCAGCAGCTTCCTGGGAGGACCAGGTGGGGTCCGGCCACACAGCCTTTCTCCTGACCGCCCGCCCCCCTGCAGAGGGGCGGGCCACAGCCACAGATGGCCCAGGTTCCTTCCTGGGGTTTGTCCTTTCTCCTGGTGGGAGGGGGCTCCATCCCTAGGAGTTGCTGGAAGTTAAAACACAAGGTCACCATCCGCTCTTGCTCTGCAGGCGTTTCCGGAAAGCCGTGCAGACCTTTGCTCCAGCTGCTTGGGGTGAAGGGCACAGTAGAGGGGGGTAGGGCTTCACCAAAGAGCAGCCAAGGGACCCAGCCCAGGGAACCCCCCCCCCAACTCTCTGCCCCTCTCCAACTCCCTTCCCCTTCTCCTCAATCCTCCCTTGCCTTCCCCACCCTGCCCTCCCCCTCCCTCCTTCCCCTCCCCTTCTTCTCTCCTCTCCCCTTCACACCCCCCTCTCTGCCCCCCCTCTCCCCTTCCCCTCCCCTTCCCTCTGCCCCCCTCTTCCCTTCCCCTCCCCTTCCCTCTGCCCCCCTTTCCCCTTCCCCTCCCCCTCTCTCTGCCCTCCCCCTCCCCCTCTGCCTCCCTCAGTGCCAGGCTTTGCTTGTGCTGGGGGATGGGGGGCACCGTGGTTAGGGGTTAGTCGTGGCCCTCCCCTCCTCAGATATTAGCAGGAGGCGGTGACCTGGTGGGGGCGGGGAGGAGCTGTGTCTACCCACCCCCTGCCCCTCCCCCTCCCCCTCCCCCTGGGACACATCAGCGAACTCCCTCCTTCCCCCACTTGGTCTTTTAGGGCGATGTGACAAGGTTTTTCGGGATGGTCAGGGACACCCCAGCAGCCAGACCCAAGCCCAGTGCCCTCCCCAGCACACCTACTCCCCTCCCACTTGTAGGGGTCCCGGCAGGAGAGAGCCCCTTCCTGGGGGCCCACCTACGTGTTTCGGAGCTGGCCGCATTTCTGTGAGTGTGGACAGAACCCGCTGTCACCCACACAGTCCGCCCCCCTGCAAGCTCCCCGAGACCCCCAGATCCAAGGGGCAGAGGGAGGGCCCCCCTGTTGCTTCCTGGGGCTCCTGCTCTAAGGAGCCACACAGGCCTGCCGGCACACTGTGAGTCCGGGCAGCGAGGCGCAGGGGTGGGGGGTGCACGAGGAAGCTCTTGGCCAATCCCTCCCTCCCCTGCCCTTCCCGGGGTCCCCACGCCCTGCTTCAGGCCCCTCTTGCTTCTTTAAAGCAGCGTCTTCCCCGCCCTGACCCCCGCCTCCCTCAGGTAAGGACCCCTAAAGGCCACTGGGTCATCCCTCCTCCTCCAGAACCATCGATGGCTCATGTCGGTCTTCAGCATCTGCCAACCCCTCCTGACGTGTGAGGTCACAGTTCACAGGCTCTGGGGTCAGGACGTCGTGGGGGCTGCTACTGCGTCTTCCGCAGGGTCCCCGGCCCCTTTCCCTCCTTTCCTGTGTGCGCCTGTCCCCGTCACCCCGGCTCCGGCTCGGCCTGAGAGAGCAGCACCCCTGGGGCCCGGACAAACGGGCCGGCTGCGGCTGCAAGGGGGCCTGGTCTCGGGAAGCCGCGGCCGCGCAGGCTGGGTGCACAGCGCTCTTCCTTGAGTGGCTGCGACACGCAATTAGGGATGTGGAATGCGTCGCATGCTAACGTGCATGATTGCTCTCCTCTTCTCCTGCCGTCATTAAGCAGCTAAATAATGTGGCCAGATGCTCGGAAACGGGCTGCCAGTGTCAGCGCCAGCCCCGCCAGAGCCCGTTGAAGGTAGCAGTCGGCCGGTGACGGACGAGCAGAGGGTCCCTCGCTTCCTGCCCGGACCGGGGGCCCCTCCTGCGGGTTCTCGGGCTCTTCCCACCGCAAGCGCGGGAGCAGCCGCCACCCCCCACCGGGATCTTCGGCCTGGGGCCCTGACTCGTCAGCCGGGCCTGAGCCGCGGCACGCCTCCTGTGGCCCGGTGTGACTGCCCGAGAAAACACGTTGGCTGTTTTCTGGAGAAACGCAAGTGGGGCCCCGCTCGCTTGGGCCGCTCGCTGCCGCGGGGCGCCTGGCTGAGCCCCCTCCCGCCCTGTCGGTCCAGCCGGGCCCGGCGGGGAGACCCTAGTTCTGGCACCGCCTTCACCTTCTCTCGTGCGACCTTCAGGAGCCACATAGTTTCCATCCTCTGGGTGGAAACGGACGTGGTGACCTCAGGCAGCTGCCTTCGCAGCCAGGCCTCCTCCGCTCTGCCTCCGTCTTCTCCAGCAACGCCAGCGTGGCCTGCTCCCCGCTCAGAGCCCCCCGTGGCTGCCTGCTGCCACTCCGGGTCCCGCCGCCTCACGCCCGGGATGGGGGCCTGAATCGCCCCCCCCGCGATGGCTCTCCTGCCAACCGGTGACCGGAGTCCCCGGCCGCGGCATGGCCGCCACGGGAGGGGCACAGCCAGCGCCCAAGGAGGTCCCGTCCCGCCGGCAGGCGGCGTCCGTCACGGACCTGGCCCCTCCGTGAGCTGGCTTTGTCCTGAAAAGGGCCCACGTGCCTTCTGGAAGGACCTCACGTACCGATCCACCCAAGTCGTGTGCACAATTGGAGCCAGTCACCCGGCGGGCCCCGTCCTTGAGGGATGAAGGGGTGAAAGGGACGGCCCACGAGGCTGCAGGATCAGGGTGAGAGGAACCCGCAGCATAAACGCAGCACGGCCTCGCCCTGTGTTGACGTTGCGTCCAGTCCCCGCAGCCCTGCCAACCTGGGTGAGCCTCTCCTCTGGGGACCAAGGCCATGAGCTCAGGGAGGTTGAGTCGCCTACCCGGGATCACCCAGCGCTGCACCTCCAGCCTCCGTGAAGCTGTGGCCCAAGAGGTCCCCGGAGGTATGCTTTTTATCCCCACCACTTTGGCAAGATCTGGTCCCCTTGACCGGCTTCCTGGCTCCCCGGCCTCCGGGAAGCGACCTCCCCCAGCCTCCCCTGCGCGCAGATGGGGGTCACAGACCGACTCTGGCCTTGGGAATGGCACCTGCTCAACATGCCTTTCGGCAAAGAGCTGGGGGCTCAGGACGGACCGAGCCCCCCGGATCCTCGCGGATGCCCCCGGACGCCCCTGGGTCCCCGCGCACCGCCTGGAAGGAGAGGAGGGAACCTGGTGCTCGCTCGCTGCTGCTCATCCAACGTGTCAGAGAGAACACGGCCCGTCCATCAGACCGCGGGCCAGAGACCCTGGGGGTACTCGGGAGGGTCTCTCTCTACATCTGTGCGGAGCGCCCAGCGTGCCCGCGAGTGGAAGCATCCGGGACTGAGCTCGGGAGGGCCAGCACCAGGCCCTGAAGCTTCTCCCCCCGGAGAAGCGAGGGTCCTCCCTGGAGGGGAGGGGAGGCTCAGGGCGACACGTGGCCGCCACCCTGCGCCTTGGCAGGCGCCTTTTGGGAACCCGGCCCCCCCAGGGCCCTGTCCTGTGCCCCCTGGCAGCCTCAGGGACATGTTGGTTGACTCCCGTCCCAGTTTCAAGGGAGACCGTTTTACAACAGAAGGGAGACCAAGGCTCGTCTGAGGCTCATCTCCCTGATTTAGAAAGCCAGCGGTTCCAGCAGCGTGCGGTGGCCGGTGTTTTACGAGGCCCTTTTACGCGCACAACGCATTTTACGACTTAAGAAAGCGACCGGGCAGCGCCTGCTTTTCCCTGCGCAGGAAATCGACACGCCCAGCATCTCCAATCAATAAAATCACATTTTGCTGACTTTGAGATGTCATCCCGGGGGTGCGCTCGGGCTGCGAGAGCCGGGTGGGGCGTGTGGAGCCGGATGCTGGTGTGCAGAAAACCCATCTGGCCGGCTGCACAAGCAGATGGCCCCGGGCGGGCGGGGCGGTGCCCTGGAGGTGCCGGGTGGATGGCCCAGCGGGCAGAGGCTGCGGGGAGACTCAGGCTCGCACCCCATGGGGGCTGGGGACAGAACAGAGGTCGCTAGATCCGGCCCTGCCTTCACGCAGCAGGCACCCCGCCGGTGATTTTCCTCCCCTCCGCTTGCATACGGCCAGTGGTGGGGAGCTCACCACCAAGGGAAAGTTCTTTCTGCATCTGCTGAAAACCCCTCCCTGGACCCGCCCCCTTGGAGGCTCCACCTGTTAAGATTGGACCCTTCTCACCCAGAAGGGAGGTGGCCAGCCCCAGAGAGCCCGGCTTGGCAGGCCCTTGCTCCCAGCTGCCTCCTTAAGCTCTGAGACCCAGGTGCCCTCGAGTTGCTCCTGGCCTCAGCCCCACGCCTCCCTCCTCCCTCCTGCTCGGACGGCTGGTCCCCCCGGGGCTGGGACCTGGCCCCCCCCGCAGCCCCCCGGTGGGGGGCTCTTTCTCCAAGTGGTCCAACCCTGTCGTCTCCCCGCTCTGTGAAGCCCCAGCCCGTCTCCTGCGGAACCTGCCGGCAGCATTCTGTGCATAGTCCTGCCCCAGCAGCCGCTCAGCCCTTTGGCTCCATTGGCCTGCTTGCCCCCCTACCGGGGCCACCCTGGCAGTGGGTCATGCCCTTGACCTGGTCACCCCAGGGTATCTCCTCCTCCCAAATCCTGGCTCCAGCCTCCCTCCCTCCAGCCTCCAGGGTTGTAAGTCCTCAGACGGGGCCGTGCTCTCACGACAGATGGCCACCCCGCCTGACCTGCACGGCGTCTGTGACCCCTCCTGGTCACCCCGCTCCCGCTCGCTCCCACTCGCTCCCTGTGCCGTGAGAAGTGACCTTCTCACTGCGGTCGACAGGCCCGGCCCCCGAGCGGTTAACCCATCGATCTGTTGCTCTGTGTGCTTGTGGCTGCCCAGGGGCCTTTGACTCCCAGCACTGCCTTGAAACCCGAGACCCTACGCCCCCTCTCCCAAGTCCCCCCTCACCTGACGCTGACCTCCCCTCTCTGCACTGAGAACACAGGGGCAAACGGAAAGGGGCCGCCGTCCCCCCAGGGCCCCCACCGTGCGTCTGCCGAAGCTCTACTGCTCCCAGGAGTGGGGCGCCCGGACCCACCACAGGCCCCTGTTTCCGTGAGTCCCTTTCTACCCCTGGGGATTTGCGTCCTGCAACTGCCCGCCCGTTCCCCTGACGGCCCCCCTGCGGCCCGGCGTCCCCACCTGCGCAGACCCGCCCTCGGCCCCGGGCCCCTCCCCGGCTGCCCCCCTCTTTCCCAGCTTCTCAAAGGGGCTACGGCACCGGGCACCCCAACTTCTCCAGCGACCCTCCCCTCCTCCCGTCTGCGCCCCTGTCCTTCCTCCTTCTGGCTCCAGCCACACCTGCTGGCTGGCTCTTCCTCCCATACGCCAGGCGTGCGTCCGTCCCGGGGACTCGGATCCCCGTGGACGGTGCCTCCCGGGAGAGGCACCTTCTCTCCCATCCCTCTCCACCCCTGCTGCCAGCGGCCGTGGGCTTTCTGATTTCTAGCCGCCCCCTCTGCCTCCACCCCCAACATGGTAGGCCTGCGGAGGAGAGCCTGCCTTCACCACCGCATCCCTAGTGCCCAAAGCACCACCCGGCACATAGTAGGTGCTCCGGAGATTCTGGATGGGTGAACGGATGAACGGTTGTTTGGTTAACTGAGCTCAGAAGCAGATGGTTACGTCCCACACCGACCAGTGCGTCAAAGCAGCCCCAGAAACGGAGGGTCCCTCTGGCCATTTACAAGTCCCTGAGCTCACTCACCTCTGTGCAGACACCCGGACTTATGGGTCTCTGTGTTCCCCATGGCTGCAGGGCCCTCCATACAGCAGGTGCCTGTGCGGGGAACCCCAAAACATCAGGCTTGAAGAGCCTCAGCTCCTTGGGCATCGAGGTCTGGTAGCTCAGAGGGGGATGTGAGTAGGGAGAGCCATGGCCTCGCCCAGCCAACCTGGCAGGTCAGCCTGACCCGTGGCTGCAGCACCGGGGACACACCTGCCTCTCACTTCTCATGCTGTGCGTCCACCAGGAATCCCAGAGAGAGGCTTCTGGGCACGATGTCACAGGTGACCTTGACAAGCAAGGTCATGGTCCACGTCCCCAGGGCTGCAGCCCCAGTGCCCCTGCTGTCAGGGAAAATTCTAGACCAGACCAAGTAGCCCCAGGGCCATGTGCCGCCATCAGGGAAAATTCTAGAGCCCTGAAGCTTTTGCCTGGTTTATTTGTTATCCGATGGTCTTAACGTCCACACAGCAGTTCTGCTCCCACTTTCCCACAGGGGATGCCCCATCTCGGGGCAAACAAGTCTCACAGAGAAGCTTAAACGAGCAGCGTGTTTGGAGATGGTCTGAGCGAGCCCCAGACCCAGAGCCAGCGGAGCCCAGATTGGGATAATTTCACCATGGGGGGGATCGCACAGCTCCGAGGAGGCGTCTGTCCCGCTGGCTTGAGCGATCGCCTTGAGGCACGTCCGTGACACCCGTGGTTGGGGCCAGTCCAGGTGGGTGGAGGCCGCGGCTCAGGGACACTGTCTGGGGCCAGGGTGGGGACGCATGCGAGGGGCACACGTGGAGACGAGTCCACGAAATGGAGACGCAACAGATTGCCCTTCCCTGGCAATCTGCCGCAGGCCCGTGCTGTGTGCCGGCTCAGGTGTGCGGCCCGGGGCCCCGACGGTGGCCGAGCCCCAAGGCCCTCTGCCCCCCGGGAGCTCACGTGATAAAGCAGCAGAGGTCAGCAAACATCACGGAAGAGGCCGCGGAACAGCGCGAGTGAGCCTGTCTGCAGAAACGCAATTTACGGGCACCGTTCTCGAAACAACTGGCTGCACCTCATCAAATAATGTTTCTGTAACTCAGAGCTAATTGGTTTTCACCGTCAACCTTACGCATTCTTTGGAGTAGGATCTATTTTCTGACTCTCTGTATCTGTACCCGTCGCCTCATTTCCTCATTTCATTTCGGCTGCTCTGAATAATTCACACACAGCAAACTGCTTCTAGCTCCTTCCGCCGAGACATCGGAGGGGGAGGCTGCGCTGTCAGGCGGGCTGGGGGTGCGGGCAGCCTCCCCTGATGTGGGGCCTGGGCGATTTCGAGCTACAGCAGGGGCACCGGCGGTGTGACCTCCACGGCCCCAAAGGCACTGGGGCTCTCGGGCCCTTTTCGTCCTTCTTGCGTCGCACCCGGCTCGGGTTTGAGCAGCAGGGAGGAAGTGTGCAGAGGCCAGAACGGGGCGGGGTGGGGCGGGGGGGGACAAGAACCAGAGCCAGGCCAGGTCCTGCACCCCACGGGGACGGCATGCCGGAGGGCGCGAACAACCTCGTCTCTACGCACGGCGGGCGCCTCCGAGGACGTCTGGAAAGGTTTGCTCCATTGGAACGGAGAACTGACCGCGGCTGGAGTTTCCTTTGCCTTTCGAAGGCCCGTGCCCAGCTTGAACCAGCCTTCCTCCTCGATGCTCTGGTGGGACTACGTGTACACGTCATGCAGGGGCAGAGCTGGGCCCTGGGGACACCCAGAGACTCGCACGCAGGTGATGGATGTGCCCCTGCAGGTGGGGTTCACCTTCAGGTGGAGAGAAAGTCCGCCCTGTGAGCCTCTGGGGCAAACGTGCCGGGCAGAGGGCACAAAGGTCCTGCCATGCCACGCCGGAGACGAGCAGACCCGACGTTTGCGGTCTCCCCGAGACCGTGTGGCCCTGTGGCTCCAAGAGGGGGCTTGTCACTGTGGCTATCTGTCCGTGGTCGGAGAGGCTGCTCCCTGAGTGCAGCAAGGTGGTGGGCACGGCTAACCCGTCCCCAGGGCCGCTGGAGGTCACCGACTGCTCCGGCCTGGGCTTCCTGGCCCCTGCGATGGGATGGCTGCCGAGACGAAATGTGGGATGAACTCGAGGGGCTCTCCTGGCACCCAGCACGCTGTGCTCCGGAGTCAGGGGCACCGACGGACCGCTAGCCAGGCCCCAGCATCCCCATCCCGAAGCCCCAGCCTCCATGCTGTGCCAGGTGGGCTCGGGGGGTCCTCACCACGGTGCCTTTGGAAGCCGCAGCCCTGGAGGGTCAGTTGAGGGGCCCCCGGGGCCCCGTCGGCCAGCCCTGGAGCAAGGGTCTGACCAGGTGACGCTGGCCTCCAGCGGGCAGCACCCCCTCCCAGTGCTAGATGCCTATGTGTCCCTGTGGCTTCCTTTGCAAAACGCCCTGACAGCCTGTGCTGGGGCCAGAGAAGGCGAGGGTCTCAGAACAGGGTGTTTCTTACCAGAAAATCTCCTCTCAGCTTACATTAAGCCTGTACCTACGGAATCATTCCTGGCTCGAAGAGGCTGCCTGAATTTTTCTGTTATTTTATTGCCCTTCTACGGGCAAAATTAGCTGCTGGTTTTGCAACAGAGAACTGGGGGCTGGCAAACGCCTTCTGGAACTGTCTCATCTCCGTGGCCAGAAGGAGAGCCCCTCGGCACCCGGGGGTCACGCGTGGACAGACAGCCTTCCGGAGGCCAGACTCAAGGAAGCACATCCTGTCCGTCCTCAGTCATTTCTTTCTTTCCTCTTTTTAAAAACTTTTAAAATATGTTTATTTATTTTTGAGAGACAGAGACAGAATATAAGCAGGGGAGGGGCAGAGAGAGAGGGAGACACAGAATCCGAAGCAGGCTCCAGGCTCCGAGCTGTCCGCATAGAGCCCGACGCGGGGCTCGAACTCACAAACTGTGAGATCATGACCTGAGCCGAGGTCGGACGCGTAACTGACTGAGCCCCCCGGGTGCCCCCGTCCTCAGTCATTTCTGAAGCCCCTGGTTGCGAGGGCCGGGCCTGGAGCCTTGGAGCTGTAGTAAAACTTTAATTGAATGTCTCCTTTCTGGGCCCTTCCTGGGCAAGCATCGGCCCCTCCGCTCACCTGGTGCAGCCGCTGTTTTTCTTCTTTATTATGGCCTGCCAGAGCCGATTTAACGGGACAACGGGCGCCGGCCTAAGCCAGACAGGCAGCCGGGAGCTGACAGCCGAGACTGTCCCGCTAATTAAAGGAGGCGGCAGGGCCGGGCCTGGGAGCGCTGGGGGTGGGGGGGTGGGGGGTGGAGGGCAGGGGCACCTCCTCCTCGCCCGTGCCGAGGGCCAGCGATGTCCTTGTAGCAGAAGCTGTTGGAGGGAGGCAGAGGGGACGTCCCCCCGGGACGACACACAATCCGATAAGCAGAAATGAAACAATGAGAGTGTGGGGGAGCGACATCGCTCTCGGAGACCTGATTTTCAAGCCGGTAGCGGGGGGAGATCAATCAGGAAACTACTGGGTTTTTTTATTTTCACGGCGTCAGCCCCCTGCCAGGCCTGACTGGGGGAGGAAGGTGGCCCGGGGTCGGGGTCGGGATCGGGGCGCCGGCAGCCGAAAGTCTGGCCGTTAGGGGACGGCTATATGACACGGCACCAACGTCTCCAGGCACAGCTGTGCCTTCAGCAGAGGCGCATCCCGGGTCAGCCTCTGACCAGCGGTGCTGACAGGTTCAGGCGTCAGCTGGGCTCCCCGGGGCTCACTGTCTTCACCTGCTTAGTGAGGACAGCGGTGCCTTGGAGGCGAGGCAAGGGATCCCCTGCCAGGACACAAGCTTCCCGGAGCAGGAAAGGGAGGCCGGAGGGACCCTGGCCTGGAGGTCACGTGGGGCCTGGCTGCAGCGCACCCCCTCCCGGGAAGCGGAGAGCGAGGGATCGCGCCCTGAAGTCGTTGCCGACGCCTGGTGCCCCGGCCAGCTGGGCAGGGGTGCCGTGGGGCCGTGGCCGCCTCCTGAGAACGGGGACCGGGTGCCAGCGTCACGTGGGACGCTCTCCAGCACCCCTCCTAGCACCCCTCCCACGCGGCCCGCGTCAGGCCAGGATGCTCAGGCCCCGAAGGGTGGTGGAGGCAAGGTGGAGTCCCTCCATGGATGTGATGGTGCAGGGCTGGGGCGGGGCGGGAGGCTGGGAAGGCGGGGCCGGTGGACAAAGTCCTTTGGGCGGAGTCTCCCTTGGAAGGGGGCCGGGCGAGTGACCACTCCCGTTTCGTCATGGCGGAGACGGGTCCCGCTAGCCTGCAGGGGCTCGGAATCAACCAGTGTGCGTGTGTGTGTGCGCGTATGTGCATACGTGTGCTTTGCACACCCATACGTGCACACGTGTGTGGAGGCGCGTGTGCTGGGGCGGCAGGACGACGGGCACCCAGAGGGAGCTCCTGATCCCCTACTTGCCAGCCGCCCCCCTCCCCCCCGGACAGACCCCTGTCCCTTCCCTCCCTCAGCCACCCTGCAGCAGTGAGTCACCAGCCCCCGGGGTTGGAGGACCAGGCACACCGTTCCGGCACCTTCCGCTGCCTGCTGGGTGATGAACAAGCTTCCGGTGACTCACACATGCTGTGCATGCCAACGGGCAAGCCGAGGGCGGGGAGCGTGGCGCGCAGGGCCCGGCGGCCCCGGGTTCAGGGCCAGCCTGCCACTCGGCAGCGCGTTCCGGCCGCTCCTTGCTCTCCGGGGTCGGCGTCTGCAAAACGCACGTAGTACGGCACCACGCGGGACGGGGTTTCCCAAGGATCCCTCAGGAGGCAGGACCTCACCGCGCTCTTAGAGTCCTGGCAAAATCTCTGGATTTAAGCACTTCATGTCACCTCTGCGCGATGGGACGTCACACGGCAGTGCCAAGCAGCAGGGCACAGTCCCGTGCTCCCAATGCCGCCTTCAGGAGAAGTTGCTACACGAGGACAGCAAGGGGGCAGGGGAATGTAGAGGCGGGGCACCTTTCGTATAAGAAGAGTGGGTGTGGGTGAGGCCTCTCCTCATTTTTGGCTCCGAAGGACTCCCTGTCCTCACAGCCTGTGAAAACAATCTCTAACAGTAGATTTATGAAAATGAAATTACAGGAGACCCTTCTGGAAACAATTTATTCAGGAAATGGAGATTGTTCTCTCCAGACGGCCTCCTCAGTACTGCAGGTCTGGGCCACCAAGGGAGGGACACCTTACCCGATGGTGAGTGGATCTGCCGTGGCCCCTTCACACTGAGAAAGCTCTGCTCCGCCAGGCCCAACGCGCTCAGCATCGGATGGACCGTCGGGCTCCCGGCTCCTCAGGCCCCGGAAAGCCCCCTCCCGTGCACCCGGGGAATCCAGCCTCCCGCCCTGTGGCGCCCAAGTTCCCACGGCCACTTCCTTCTGGCCTTAATTCTTTCAGTGAAAGTTGCCACGTCTCTCGGAGCCACACCAGCACAGGGGGCTGAGCAAGGATCTGACCCAAATCCCCCTCCGGCCTCTGGGTGGGGGGGGGTTCACTTCCCCCCGAGGAACCACTCGGCGTCCAAACCTCGGCTCAGCCCCGCCCCAGCGTCCACTCAGCCTCTCCAGGGACCTGTAAGAGTCTGGAACATTCAGATGCCTCCCTTCGTGTAGGTCCTCACTGTCTTGTGCACGTGGACACCGTTTTGGGGGTTGGAAGGTCAGCTGCCCTGAGAGACAACTGGGCCTCTTGGAGCCCGAGGCCCCCGATCTGGAGACAGGGAGCGTCACCTCATCTCCAGGGTGCGTGTGAGGTCAGAGGGGCACGTGGGGGCGGGGCGGGTGCCAACATCAGCTTCCAATGTGGTCTGTGCTCGAGTTCCCCTTGGAACCTCCGAATAGAATGCAGTTGACCGTTCCAGTAAAGGACCACCATCCACCCCCGTCTCGTGTGCTCAGTGATCTGCAGTCATCACTGCCCTTCATTTCTGACCCTGCTCACGGATGTGACCCGGCATCTGCATGGCGCCCCCGTGCTTCCCAAGAGCCAGAGATGACCTCTGCCCCCGTAGCCGCGACCCCCTTCCAGCTGGCTTGCGAGAGAGTGGGCGTCCTCCCCCCACCTGGTCTACAGGACCCCGTGGGTCTACGGGAGCCACAGAAGATTCCACGGACAGGCGCGTGGGGTCAACCATCACGGACTTCGGAAATGGGAAAGCCCCGGGCCCAGCCACACTCAGAACTGGGTGTCTCCTGCCGTGGCCTCGAGTTCCCCCAAAGAGCCGTGGGTTTTGATTCCATGCCAGACTTTTAATAAAGAAAATTCATCCACAGATGTCCTGCCATCAGCCAATATATTCAGTTATTGGAATCTGGGAGATTTAGTGGCTGGCCGGTTGTTTTATTTGCTCTCTGGATGGAACCATTTTTCTTGCGTCTTTAATATCCTGGAGGAATATTTTCCCTAGCAAATACTCAGTCGGAGACAGCAAATCCATTCTGGACCTCTCGGGTCATTATTTTGTTCCTGGAACTCAGAACAGGTATTTGTACATTTGCTGGCCCCTCTGTCATTCGGGGACAGTCCCAAGAAGCTGGCCCATAATTGCAGCTGTAATTACGGAACAGCCCCTGCCCGATGAGCTTGGACGGGCTCCTGTCACACCAGGAACGGGCAGGGGCCTTGGAGGCTGAGTTATCGCTTGACCAAAACTTGGGGCTCTTACGTGAATGACCAGCTCCCACGCGTCACGGGGACGAGTTTGGATGCCTCACTCCCAGAAGACCTGTGAAAACGTGAAAGTGTGACCCTGCCTCCCCCTTTGACCAGCTTTCCCTGCAAGCTCGTCCTGCAGTGGTGTGACAGCCGTCTTGCTCATGGGGACGAGGATCTAATTAAGGAGCTGGCATCCCTCTGCCCGCCCCTCCTCTCCTGATGTCACCGGTCAGGGCCTCTCTGAGCTCCCTGGCAGAAGGACGCTGGGGTTCCGGCAGCAACAAGAAAGCAGGAAAGGATTTGGGGTGGGGGGTGTGGCCGGGCCCCCCTCCGCATCGACAGGCACCTGTGAGTCGGCCTGGGCTCCTCAGATGCGCAAGGTTCTCTGTCCCTCACTGCGTCCAGAGATGTCCCTGGAGGAGACCCCAGGGCGGGGTGAGGTGGGGTCCCGTGGTGCAGCCCCACATTCAGATTCACCCCAGGGGGCATGGAGCCCCAGGCTGGTTCTCAGGCTTTTGGTGGCAGTGGTGAGGGGATGGGGGTTAGAGACCCGTGGAGATCGTGTGTCCTCCGGGGAGAGGACCGCCCAGACTCTGGAATATGTCACAAGGGGCCAGAGTCTCCGTCCCTTCCAAAGCCTCAGGAATGACAAAGGGAACAATATCTCCTACTATCTTTATTGTTCCTTAGATAACTGGACAGTACAAAGTTCCCCTCATATCTACTTAAAACCTGTACGTCCCGCGTTCTGTTACCCTCAGGAACATTCCTTTCCCACTGGAAACGGAGTTTCCCCAGACAAGCCCTTGCCACCCATGGTTACATTACTGAGATAATTTAACAAGAGGAGTAGAATTCCTTTGATTACTATCAACATGAACTTGATTACCTCTTTCTAAGGGTGAACACTGAGTATTTTTTTTTTTTTTCTTTTTGGAAACAAAAACCATCCACTTATTAACCCAAACTACGGCACGGCATTTACAACGTTCACAGCATCAACTGAACACACAGAGCTACCGCCTCAAGGAAAGGACAGACGGACGCGGCACGATATATCTACGGGGGACACGAGCTCAAACAAGTGGGCGCTGCGGCCGTCCGCTCCACGCGGGTCCGTGGGGACGCCGAGCCTCAGCTCAGCTAAGACAGGACACGCAGTGGAGAGACGGCGGCCGTCACGGATGAGTTACACTAGCCTACGTCGGCCCCTGCGGACACCCCGCGCGGCCCGGGGCGGGGGTGGGGGGGAGCCCTGGTCGGGACACGGCGGTCACGTCCACCGGAGCTGGGCACGATCTAGGGGGGATGTCCATGCGACCTGACGGTGGTTGTTCTCGGCCGAGAGCCGGCCAACAGTCATTGCCTTGCTTCTGCATGAGATTGTTTGACCGGAAGGGGGCCGGGCGGGGGCGGCGCTTGGGGGGGGGGGTCAGGGAGCCCTGGACTGCAGGTCCAGCTGCAAAGACGGGGGGTCTCTTCCCAAGGGTGTCGCCCTCTTGCTCGGACCAGAAGTGCACGGAGAGAACGCTGCTGATGATCGTTTCGAAGTCAGTGTATTATTAGCATCGTGAGCTTATCTTGGCAGCTGCTTCGCAGAGACTTCCACGCGGGTGAGGACCCGGGCCCTCGGCCTCCGGGCGGGCGCGACTACAACTCATCGGACCGGATGACGTGGAACAGGGTGACGTTGTAGAGGATCTGGTGGCCGTTGTTCCAGGCGTACAGGGCGCGGTCCTTGGGGTTGTAATCCAACATGGAGATGTGGGAGTACTTGTTCTGGAAGGGGATGTCGATGTACTCATAGGTGGAGGCGTTGGTCTGGTACGCGTAGTGGACCTTGGTGCCCCCCCGAGTAGCCGTTGGTGACGTAGAGGGTCCCGCAGATGATGAAGGCCTCGCCGGCACTGCGCTTGGGGTAGCTTGTGTTCCAGGTCTGTAGCACCTGCAGGGACACGGGGTCCAGCTTGCTGATCACGATGTTGCCGGCGTTCTGGTTGGTGGCGTAGACGGCCCACAGCCCGTTCTCGTCCACCATGAGGTCGATGTCCGAGTGGCCGCCCCAGGCGTAGTGGTACATGTTGTTGTAGCCGGCGTAGTCCAGGCTGCGTGTCTTGAGGATGGCCTCCGTCTTCAGGTCGAACCTGATGACGATGTGGCTTTGGAACTTGTTGAAGTAGATGGAGCCGTTGTAGACCACCTGCCCCGTGCCGGACCAGGGGTGCGGGAGGCGGTGGGACGTGAAATTGTCCGTGGTCATGAAGTCGGCCATGGATTTGTACTCGCGGACGAAGCGGTTGTTGTGGTAGCCGTCCATGTACCAAACCTGCGGAGAGGGCACACCCGTCAGCCGCTGGGGGTGGGGTGGGGGGAGGGCTCCTCCCTCGGACCAACCCCCTCCCCCCCGCCCCCCCCCCGACTCCGGGCTCAATCTACCGGCCATCGGGCCGGCACCGAGAGAACCAGGGAGGCCACACGGGGTCCCGTCATGTCCCCCCTCCGAGCCCGCAGGGCGCGTGTCCAAGGGCCCAGGGCTGCTCCCCGCCTGGAGAGAAGGGTCCGGTGCAGAGAAGGGCTGGGGGAGCACACCCTGCAGAGGGGGCTTGGGGGCCGCCGGGCCCGAAATGGAGCCCTCTGCTCGGGCTGTGTCCACTGCTCCCTCCCCAGCCGGGTACACAGCAGGTGCTCACACTCATGGGGGGAAGGAAGGGACTCCATCAGGGTACGAACCCCCAACCAGCGAGACGGCGCCGGATGAGAACGCCCGCAGCCGCCAGCGGCTCCTGTGGCGTGGGGGCCCATCGCCAAGGGCGCCAGGGAGGGCCAGCCCCCGCGAGCCAGGGGCCGCCGAACACGGGACCTCTCGCCCCTCCAGGCCGTCACGGCTGCCCTGCCTGCCGGGCAGGAAGGCACCGATTTGGCGTTTGGGGCGCCGCGCGTGGGATCTCTCTGCCACACCCGACGCGGCGGATTTTTCTCCAGGAAGAATGTGGGCTTCGCGCAGGGCCCCCGGTGTCACAAGCCACCACGATAACAAACCCAGTCGTGGCCCCCATTTGGGGCCACGGTGGAAGAGATTTCCGATTATCGCTTAAATGCCAGTTGACTCGAAAACGGTCTAGACTTTGTACAAAACGCTTTAGTCATTTTCCACCAATACGGGAGCAAATTAGAAAGCAATGCAGTTAGTCAGAGGAAAGTCTGCCGGGCTAGTGCAATCCCCAGTGCATCTGTCTGGCAATGAGACAGCTGCTTTATCCATCAAGGGCTCTGCCGGCTGCAGGAGAGATTAAGGGTGTGGGGCTTTCAGACATGGCATTACACACGCGTTAAAAAATTTACAGAAAATCATAACCTCGCTCCTGAGGCATCCATTCGGATGCTTAGAGGCAGGTGCGCTTTCTGTTTTTAACGAGATAAACACACACACACACACACACACACACACACACCAAAAAACCCGGGTCTCGTCTGGAGGCTTTTATTGCCCTTAGCCCCCCGGCAGACCAGCCCACGGTGATGTGGGTCTGGGATCAGAACGGGCAAGTGCCGCGAATCAAGGGGTTTCGGAGGCCGTGACTGCGCGGCCGAGGGGTGGCCCTCCTGCCTCCGCCTGGCTCTCTCCTGAGACGGGGAGCTCACTACTGATTCCAAGATGAGGCTCCAATGACACCCCCCCAAACCCTCTCCTGACCCGTGCCTGCAGGAACTGCCTCTCTCCCTCTCTGAATGAGCACAGACATCTCCTCCCCCACGAGTGGGCCTGTGATCCTAGAGACCCCCAGGGTCCGGTGCCTCCTTGCCGTGGGCAGAGATGGGTGAAACGGGGATCGAATTGCTCAGGATTTGTAAACTGCCTTTTCTTTCCGGAAATTAGCAAATTGGATGCAGGGCACCATGCTTTTGGAAAATGCAATTTAGGTTGGGAGGGAACATCAGCACAAGGGGCCAAATGTTTAACCACAAAGAGACAAGACACTCTATGCAGAAAGAGGCACATGATCACAGCCCCACGGGCCCTGAGAGGAGGGGTCCCTGCCTTCACAGAGGGCACCTCTCTTCACTCTCCTCTCCCCACCGGAATGCCTTTTCCCTCCTTTCCACGTCTCCAGGCTCACACGGAATCTCGACTCTCCGGCCTCGTCCTGAACCCCCACAGCTGAGCCCCTAGAGCCTGGAACCCGGCTGCCCTCTGAGCCCCGGGGCACGCCCACTCCCCAGAAAGATCACACCGGACTCCAGGGACGCAGCCAGGCACGCGTGTTGGTTAAAGCTCCCGGGTGAGGTCGGACCCTCCGGCTTGGAGCCCCCGCTGCTTTACTGTGGACCTGACCCTGCCTGGCTCCTCCCGGGACTCTCAGCCTGGGCTCCTCGCCCCCCGGCCCCACCACTCCCACGTGACTGGTTTCCGCCCTGGCCCCAGCACCAAGATTTTTAAGACCCATCTCTGGATTAGACAAACCAAGTGGAAAACCATTTCCCCAGCTACACAGGGCGAGTGTGGGGCCAGACCGTCTCCCCGTGTCCCCTCCCGGGCAGCCCAGGGCCCGGCCCAGAGCAGATAAGCAGGGGGGTCCCCTTGACAAACCGACTGTTCGAGAGTTCTTGCTCCCAGCCCAGGTCCAAGGCCAAGGCTCCCGCAAGGCTGAGCTTCTGGAACGTGTGGGGCGGCCACGAAAGGGTGGCCCAGGCCCGAGCTCCCGGCTGGAAGCCAGATCCTACCAGATGTTTGGGCACTTGGCATTCACAGCCGGGTGGGGGCGGGAGACCTTTTTCATCTCTGGGCACTCGTGCTTCCCGGAAGGACTCCTCTTCCGTCTGAGACCCAAGGCCGGCCACCCAGGTAAAGGCCCAGGTCAGCACCGCCGTGTCTAGAAGCCCGGGCACAGGTCTGTCTTCACACACACGGGACTCTGTGGCCGGGACTGGCCCCCTGCCGCTTCTGGTTCTCACGCCCACCCGAGTGCCGAGAGGGCTGTTACCCCCATTCAGACAGAAAGCTGAGGCCAGAGGGGTCTGGTGGGTCTGCCAGTGGGCAGAAGCTATGCCCACACCAGGTGGCCAGGCCCCGGGCTCCCAGCCAGGAGGGGCTCTGCCCCAGGGATGGGGGTGCCCCTGACATCCGGGGGGTAGAGGCCAGGGGGCTGTGGACCACCCTCCTCTGTACAGAGTGATGCTGTCCCCGGTGTCAGCCGGTGGGGCCGACGAGCCACAGGGGTGCTGGCCTGGCCCGGAACGGGCATTATGCCCTCAGGGCACAAGGTCTTGCCCTGGAGCCCGGAAATGCCCGTAGCTGAAGACCACCGAAACCCTCCCTTCCCCTCCTAGGAAGAGGGCCGCACACCTGTGTGGTGCATGGCAAGCGGGTGTGGGCGACACCCAGGCCCGAGGTTTCTTTTGCTCCCGCTTAGGAGCCCAAGCAGACACATCTTTCCCCGGGCGAGGCCGAATTCAGAAACACACCCACCTTGACCTTCGTAGGTGCCAGTGATCTTGAGGAAGGGCCCTGTGGACGACCAGTCCTCCTGGAGAGATCGTCCCAGATACAGGCGCGGACCCTTGGTCTCTGCCTGGCCTCAGTTTCCCCTTCACAGAACGCGGCACGGATGACGTGACCCCGAGTGGTCTCCCCTGGCCTCCTACGTCAGAGGCTCAGAGGCAGCCATGGCCACAGCAGGCTGCTTCAGAGCGCATCTCACGATGGAAACAGTGGCCTGTGCCCCCGTGCCCTCAGTTATGCCATCAGCTCCCTGCTGGCTCCGGGGCCTGATGCCGAGTGAACCCCCAGACCATCACTCTCCCCAGCTTCCGCCTGACTCTGCACCTGCCAGGCCAAGTCCCTGGCTCCTGGGGACTGAGAGATGCTCCCACCGCGATGCCCTCTCCCCCCACTGATCAAGCTCACCACCCAGAGGCCATTTCCTACGCTCCCCCGGAACCCCCCGGGGCAGGGAGCTCTCAATTTTGTAGTGGGGTGAATGGTGGCCCCCCCAAAGATATGTCCACATTCAGGAACCTCTAAATGTGACCTTATTTGGAAAAGAGAGTTTTGCAGATATCGTTAAGGATCTCCAGGTGAGGGCCTCTGGGTTAGGGTGGGCCCTAAGTCCCATGACTTCTGTCCTAAGAAAAGAGACGTAGACACAGAGGGACTGACACCTGGGACATCCACGGCAGAAGCCAGCCGACAGGAAGGAAGGTGTTCTGGACTCTAGAAGGTTGGTCCACAGAGTGGGCAACAGGTCTCAGAATCGGGGCAAGGGGTCTCCGGGGGGGGGGGGGGCGGACACAGCCCGGCATCAGGGTTAAGAGCTTCTGGAGTCCCGGTGCCACCACAGGCGTGTGGGCCCGTCACGGCCGAGAGAAGGCAGCATCTGGACACAGTGGAAGGACACCAGAGGCCAGCATAGCGCCTGGCACACAGCTGGTGCTTAATAAAGGAGTCAAGGAAGGACACAAAGGCGCCCTGAGCTAACCTTGTTCTAACAGCTCAGCGCAAGGGCATTGGGAAGCAGCAAGCTGTGGCTTCTACTCTGCAGCCCCCCATGGGTCCCCCTTCCGGCCGCCAAGGACCCCCGCGCAACTTCCCCGCCCCCGGCCTCTGGCCGCGCGCCTCTCGCTGAGCCTGCCCCCGACACTGACACGGATTCCTGTTTCCCTTTGGAGCACATTACTGGTCTCCCGCGTGTGTGGGACACCCCAGACGGGAACACGAAACAGATCACATGAAACGGCGCTCTTCCACGTCAACGGCAGGGCCCGGGGACGCGTCGCGCAGCCGGCTGGCTGGGAGCTGGCGGTGGCTCCGAGCAGCCCCAACCACACGGGGGCCGGGCTCTGAGCTGCCGAATGCCCAGCGCCCAGCGGCCCCCACCAGCCAGCCCCGGCTCCTCCCTTCCCCTTGCTGGCGGCTCCCCGCGAAGCCTCCTCCCGCCGTCCCTCTCTGGCACGCTCTGTCCGTCACCAGGGCCTCCTCTCCTGGAGGGCGATTGAGTCATCGAGCAGAAAATAGATGTCTAATTACCAAGAGCATGCATCAGCCCTCAACAGCCCCGCACACCTCCATCCTCCCTGTTCGGGGCGGGCAAACAGCTGGGCCTCCAGGAGCCCCGACACGTGGTATCTCTGGGAAGAGAGATCCTCTGCCCGGTGCTGTTTACAACAAAGGAAAGCGACATCAAAATGGGGGCCAGAGGCACGTCTGCAGCGTCAGACGTGGGCTCAGTGCCCCCGACTCGGGTTCATTCTCCGCAGCGACCGAGGCTGGCTCCAGGCTCCCCAAGGGCCTGTCTGGGTGTGTGTGTGTGTGTGTGTAGGGGGCGGGGAGGCGGGCTGCAGGCAGGAGGTGGGGAGAGCGTGGTCTGGGGAGACTCAGCCTGCTGCACATGTTCGTTAATAAACCCACGGACCGGCCTTTCCCGAGACCTGAGGCAAGAGACTGGACCCGGGTTTTCTCATCAAACGGCAGACGTAAGGGTGGTCTCCACACTGGCGGGTGGCTGGAGGGTCGCAGGAGGCCCGACCGGGGCAGGGACGCGTGTCAAGGCCCAGCCGCTACCTTCCCTTGTGTTGACGGACCTGCGCGCACACCTGAATGCGTGAGCGGTGCCGGCACGGAGAGCGGTGCTCTCTCAGGGCCCTGCCTGCGCGCCTCGCTTTTGTTTCCCGAGTGCCACCCCAGAGCAGAGCTGGGGTTCGCCACGAGGGATGTGGACCAGAAAACCCATCCGGATAACAACTAGCCAATCAAACTGTCAGAAAACTTGCCAACGCCAGCTGACTGTCCAGACTCTGGAAACAGAACGGAAATGCCCGGCAGACCCGTGTCTGCACGCATATCCCGGGTTTGCAGTCAGTCCCTGGCCGGCCCCCCCAGAGTCCTCCGCGGCAGGGGCTGGAGAACGCCAGGAAGGCAGGAAGGCGCCCCAGGCGGGGGCGGGAGGGTGGGCAGACAAGTCTCAGGCTCCCAGAGAGCCCACAGTCACTGTCCCCCACCCACCTTCCCCAGGAGGAAGTGTGCCAGAAGCATGGAGCCACCCCTTGTCCCAAATACAAGAGATGATGCCTCATGCTTCCCGGCAGGCGTGCGAGTGGGGGAGGGGAGCCGGGGGGATCAGGAATCTCGGGGAGAGAAAGCCACCCACCCCTTCCCATTAGAGTCGCCCAGACAAGGCCCTTAGAAGGTCTCGGATTTCTAACCCCCCCTGTTCTCAATCCTGCCTGAAGGAAGAGGTGAGACTTTTTACGAAAGTGATCAGTTTCCAAATGTCCCGCAACCCCCTGAAAACAAGGGGGAGGGAGGGCAGGAACCGCCCCGGAGTCTGGCCTGTTCACGCGGGGCCGGGGCGCATGGCCGCCGGACAGCGACAGCGTGGCCCAGACCGTGTCCTTCTTCCCCTGGGAACCCCGGGCGAGTCTTCCCCCAGTGGAGGCTCTATCGTCACAGCTCTGTGCGGGCGTCCCTGCGCTCAGCCAGCCAGCCCTCGCACCCACACCCCAAAGGGGCTCAAACACCACAACCTAGGCCCTGCGTTTCTCTCCTTTTCTGCGTTTTTACCCAGGGGAAAAGTCTAGAAAAAAAAAGAACACAGCCTCTTCCCTAAATCAAAAAGGAACACGAGTTTCCATCAGCCTTGAAAGGAATAACAAATGAAATACAAATGAGATGTCATTAAAGTAAGGAAGGCCAAACAGTTCTCCTGGAGCAGAGATGGGGCTGGAAACGTCTGGGGCGGCTGCAGCCACAGAGAAGGACTCCAAGCACCCCTGCCCCCTCCCCCCTCCCCAACCCCTCTCCCTGCATATCCCTGCCCCCTCCCTCTCCTCCCCCGCCCCTCCCCCTGTCCCCTTCCTCTGCCCCTTCCTCCCTGCCCATCACCCCCCTCCCCAGCCAGAGAGACAGAGTCGAGCCTCCTTGGAGGCTACGCACGGATCCACCTGCTCTGACGGTCCCCGCAATCCATCTCAGGGCCTCCTACAGTGACCCATCCCTGTGGTCTGGGGCTCTGGGTTAGCACGGGGACCTCAGCGAGGGACCTGGGCCCCTCTGCAAAGCTGCCTGGGCCCAGGAACACACCCCCAGGGGCCCCAAGCTGTGCTCAAGCCACAACCGCTGGAGTGGTTTTCTGGGTAGGTGGGCAGCCAGGCATCGGAGCGAGGGCCAGACACACGGGGGACGGAGACAGGCTCGCCTGGCCCACGAGGGCACTCTTGTCCAAACAACCTCACACCCAGGCCCGACGGAGGGGGGCACTTACCCTGTTATCCCCTTCTGGGGCCAGAGGGTCTGTCATCCAGGACCCGAACCTCGAGCCAGAGGTCTTGATGGTCACGGGGTCACTGATGCCCGTCAGCTTGCCACAAGCTGGAAGACAGTGCACAGTGCAGAAGGGTGAGTCCCCCCGGCCCGACCCCAGCCTCCCACCGCAGGAGGACGCGGGTCCCCTCCGCCCCTCCGGGTCTAACGGCTGCCCTTGTTTTCCTGGGCAATGGGCTCAGCCACAGCTCCAGCCCATAACGCAGCCGGAGAGATGGCAGGGTGCATCCGAAGGCCCCGTGCTGCAGGGTCACCCCAGGGCTCCCTGCAAGGTGCCGCCTGGGCCCTGAGGTGCCTCTCTGGGAGGAGCCCGCTGCTCTGCACCCCTCTGTCAGTCAGAACCAGACTAGGGGAGTGGCCAGCTCCTCCTCTGCCGGACAGCCTGCGAGCCTCTCCCGCAGAGGGAGAAGCTCCCTTCTGCCTGGGGGGAGCCCTGCAGCCTGAGAGCAGAGACCCTGGAGGCATTGATGGAGCAGGGCAGAGGGACAGAGGGGCCCTCGGATGTGGCCTGAGGGCCGGGACGGACTCAGGGCCACACAGCCACTCGGCACCGCTGAAGCTGGGACCCAGCACCCTTCCCACAGTCCCATGGGCCTCCCAGGCTGCACCTGTCGGCCCAGCAAAGACTCCACTCTCGGGCGAACACCAGCCTGTGTGCACAGCCACTCAGCCCTTCCAGAATCCTGGCCACAGGGCGCTCCTGACCCATAGGAGCCTATCAGCACGCGGACATGCGGTCCGCAAGGTCCCAAGAAGATCCGGGAGTTTTCGGAAGATTGTCAGTGACTTAACCCGGGGACACAGTTTAGCCAGGATAATCCGGCAAAGCGGACGGCAGGCCAGGCCTGAGAGACTAGTCTCTCTCTACAAACTTAAAGCGGGGTGAGTATATACATTAGCATCATCGCACAAGACTGCCGAGACAGACCCCTGACATCGCAGCCCAGTGCCTGGCAGGAGCACGGAGGCCGTGGCGGGATAGGTAAGAGCCACCAGCAGGCAGGAGCGGGGCTGGCTTCGCCTCCAAATTCCCATCGGTGGTGCCGCCCTGCTCCCGGCTGCTGCCTTGAGTCCACACCTATTTTTACCCGCCTACCCCTTCCCCTTCTCCAGATTTCCTGTCTGTTCCGCCTTCAGGAGCAATCGTGTGCTCTCCCACGTAAGTACTGTCCCCTCACAGACCGAGCTTCTGGGCAGCAGTCATGGCTCGCAGGCTGCAGGCGGGCCAGGTCTCCGAGAACCACAGCAAGCTTGCCGGGCCCTGTCCCCCCTCTGTGGGAGGAGAGAGGGTGGACGAGGGGACTGGACGGCCGTCCAAGGTTAGCCAGCGTCTACAGGGACTAGAAGTAAGAAAAAGTGGGTGGGTTCTCGGAAATCTCAGGAGAGCCCGTACCAACTTTTCACCTAACGCGCCTCTTGAGGATTCAGGGTGGGGTTCCCTAAGTGTTTGGTCTGGAGGAGGGGGAACGTGGGAGAAGCAGGACCCAAGGCTGGTGTCCCCCTGCCCGGTAGGGTTCCTGTGACCTGGGGGCTCTGGGCTGCCAGGAGACAGCAGCTTCTCTGAACTGGGTGGGAATCTGGAGATGCTGACCAGGGACCCCTCCAGCCTCCCCACCGCTGAGCCAGGGGACAGCGGTCCTGCCTGGAAGGAGGAGTCCAAAGGGGCCATCGCCCCCAAGGATGTCATGGCTTGGGGAACCCAGCGGGCCTGCGGGTTTCTATCCAATCGCCCACCGAAGTTCCGGCCAAGTCTGTGCAGCCATACCCCCCCCCCCCCCCCCCCCCCCACCCCGTGCTGGACGATGACTGCCCGAAGGAGAACAGATGTCTGTCCCCCACGCCATACTCAGAAGGCAAAGAGCCGGCCAACGCCGCAGCTCGGCTCAGATGCCGGGCCCTTCCTGCCTCCACACCTTTGCTGGGGCTGTTCCCTCCACCTGGAATGCACCCCCCCACCCCGGCTCCCCCCACCCTCCCACCGGTCCTCTGTGGCTTGGCCCAAACCCACGCCTCTTCCCGAGACCTCTGCCTTCTGAACTCTGCCCACCTTGTCCCCACTGACTCATGCTCACGACCACACATTTCCTGGGGCCGTGGACCCAAGCGGCCCGGTCTTACCGCCCCAGGCAATAAGCCCGTTGCACTCACGCTCTTTCCGCAAGGCCCAGCCCGGGGAGCTGTCCGTGAATGAGTGAGTGAGTGAGTGATCGCTCAGGTACTTAGAGGTGAAATTACTCCTCTCAGAAAATCCTCATGAGTCTACTGCTTTGCTATGTGCCCAGCACAGGGGACAGCAAGGGAGCGAGGGTCACCCTCCCCCGAGTGAGGCACAGACCTTCTTCCTTTTCCACGAACTCAGAGGGGAGTAGTGGAGACTGAAGGGGTTGACCAGGGGGGAGAGTCCAGGAGGGCAGCTGATGTGAATCATGGCTGTGAACTCAGACTACGGCTGTGGAGAAGACGGGGTTCGTCCCCAGCAGAGTCGGGGTCACGGCTGCCCTGAACCGCTACACCACGTCCTGCCCACCGTGAGCCTCCTGGCCTGGGCTGCGGAGCAGGGGAGCAGGGCCTTTGGGGCTGGAGGCAGCCAGCCCTGCTTGAGTCAGGGAGTTATTTTTGGTTCTCTGTCCAGACGGGTTCTGCCATGACCTGGGGAGCTAACATGATCTCAGAGAGCCCCGTGGCAGGGCCTCACAGAAGAGTCTTGGCACATTCGGTTCAGGAAGGTGTCCCTTTCTGTCACGAGGGCTCAGGATGTGCGTAAGGTGGGGAGGAGGCTCGGGAAGCGCCCCTGCGCAGGTGCAGCTTGGAGGGGGCGGAGTTGCTGGGCCCGCACGGCCGCCCTCGAGAGCCCAGGACGGGTCTCAGGAGGGAGGATGCCCGCAGAGCCGGGAGCCCGGACGAGGCAGTGTCCTGCAGACGAAGTCATTTGCCTCTTGCCATATTCCTAGAAGGAACTCGCTTCTGACAACAGCCTGGACAGTCTCCACGAGGAGCCGTGAGCGGGTCCGGGGCGACACGCCCGCCAAAGAACCAGGCCAGAGACCAGACCGTGGGGTCGACGGCCCCACGGCAGGCAGGCCGGGCCCCCCGGGCTTTTGGTCTCCCTTGCTCCCAGCTTTCATCCCTCAAGGACTGGGAACAGTTCGCAAAGCTGGGAGCTTGGGCAGACCTGTGTCCTTGCAGGGAGAGCAGCCTGAGGACAGAGCTCAGGCTGCACACAGCCCTGGAGCCTGGGAGGGGCACCCGGAGAGGGCCGCTCACCCCGCCTCCGCTCACGGGCAGGGCAGGGCAGGGCAGGCATCAGGAGACCTCTCAGCAGGCATAATCCTGAGCGCTTCCTGGGAGGACTCCAGAAGGCGACGCCGGCCCTGCCAGGATCCCACCCAGGCCAAGACGTGAGGAGGGCCTCGGATGCAGGTCTGCTTCCTCCCCGCCACTCCCTCGGGGTCTCCTGCAGGCAGAGGCACCCACACTCAGCTCTCAAGCCTCGACGGGACGCAGCACCCTTGGGCCAGCAGCTCGCTCACCGGCCCCTGCAGGCCCCAGGGAGCAGGTCACGGCCGATCCCTCTGCCTCCCTGAACCCGCCACACCTCCAGGGCCAGAGAACAGGAGGGAGGCTTCAGGCTTGCCTCCTCCAGGAGAGCGAGCCTAGGAAACGGTGCCGAGGCAAAGCGCCGTGCCCGACACCCACAACTGGCAAAAACGTCTACAGTCTGATGGCTAGCAACGTGCACGCTGGGCTGGTGGGGTCGGTGATGCCCCGGGGCTTCATTCAGATGTGTTCTCCGTGGGACAAGAAAATCCCCCCCACCCCGCCACCACAGATTGTAGTGCTCTGGGTGTCTGGGCACTTCTTTCCCACCCAGGATAGTATAATGTGGGAAGCCCTAAAATCAGCTATCCCTCCGCCCATTCTTAAAGACAGGAAAACTGAGGCCTGAAGCTAGCAGGCGCACGACACGCTCGGGATGTGTTGATGTACAAACAACATTTTGCACTGGATCCTGAGTCTCTGGCTCGGCTGGTGTAGCTGCTGGGTCACCTGACTCCGCAGGCTCCCCCCAGGGAGGCAGTGAAGTTTCACGCCCCAGCTCGGGGGACAGGGCCGCTGGGCAACCGTGGTGCTCGCTTATCTGGGAACGAGGGGAGCTGCAGGGGTGTGGCCGGAAGTGCGCCCCCCCCCCCCCCCCCCCCGCGCAGAAGAATGCCCAGAGACGCTGAGCCCCCCTCCAGTTTTAGAAAAGGAGTTTCAGAGTCGTTTTTTTCTGGCTGGGCCATCGGGAAAAACATACAATCCCCTTGAGAGAGAAATCTTTACCAACAGAGACAAAACAAATGGAACCTTGTTTGTTTGTTTTTCCCCGTGTATGTTTTGGGGTCAGGGATCACCAGCATCGTGGACTTAAAGAGAAGGCGGCCACAAGGAGAACCCTGATTAGAGGCGCTGCACCGTCACACCGGGCAGGTAACGAGGTGCCGTTTGGCAAGCCAAGGACCAAGAGACAGACTGGAGACCAAGGCACCAAGGCGCCGGGGCGGGGCGGGGCGGCCGGGGAGCTGTGGGAGCCCCAGCCACCAGCCCCCACGGAGCCACCAGCCCCCACGGAGCGGGAGGCGGGCTCTGTGCTTCGTGCTCACCGGAACCTCCAAGCAAGCAAACAGGCCGCTAAGATGGGGCCCGTTTGCAAGGCGGAAATAAAGACCAAAACAGCAGCCGCAGGACGGGAGTGTGGACCTTAAGTTACTGAGCCTAAGTGACAGCCCAGGGAGATGGGACAGCTACTGCTCACTGTATCATCCACTGTTCATCTACCCCCACACCTGCTCACCCACCTGGCTGTTCATCTATCGACTGACTGACCGCCTACCTTCCTGCCTCCCTACCTACTTACCTAACCTCTGCTATCTGCCTGCCTACCTAGTTATCTATCACCTACTTCCTAACTGGCTGCCTACCTACCACCTACTACCTACCTCCCTCCCTCCCTCCCTGCCTGCTTGCCTACCTGTCACCCCCTACTCTGGCAGATGCAGTGTGCAGCCATGATGGGAACAGTGTCCCTGGACTTCCACCGCGACCCCAGGGCACGGGGACTCCTACACCCTCACCGTACAGATAAAGCAGGTGGCAGTGCCTTGGGAGAGTCACACGGCCACAGAGCAGCACTTAACCACTTTACCGCACTGCCTGCCCCAGACGGAGGGTTCTCCCGCTTTGGTGTTGTTTACCTGAATCGCCCGGGTGCTGGTTAAATGCAGATCCCTGGGCCCCACCTGCAGACTCCGATTCAGTGGGTCTATCTACAAGTCAAGGTGTTTCTGAACAAAGAAACGCAGAGGCGAGACCACACGGCTGCACTCCCGACACGTAGAGAATGCGGTCCCCGGGACTGGTCCTCTCTCTTCGCTCCCAAATCAACCATTTTGGCGGCCCCAGGGGAACCACGTGAAAGCCCCAAGGTTCAAAGTTGCAAGGAAAATTCACGCAGCTTCTAAAAATAGGCCAAGTGTTTTTAGGGGGTGGCATCCCCCTCGGAGAGGCCTGCGGCTTCTCTGCCTTGGTAACTTTCCACTCTGAATTTCCGTTTTGCTCCCTGACCCCTGACTGGGAAAGCATGGAGGTTTCATCGCCATTTCTCACTGGTATACACAGTCAGTATCCCAGCGAGGGGAAAACATAGTCAAAGAGCCCTCCCCCACCCCCAGAGTCCTCAGAGGCTGGGACAGACCTCTCAGTGGGGGTGTTGGCAGGGTGTGGCCAGAGAGAGGCGATGGTCAGCGTGGGGTAATTGTGGCTAGAAACCCAAACCTGTGCCCAATGGTAAGAACCACACAGCCCATCGTCTTAAACATAGCCCCATCATTGTGAACATTCGAACATCCACACGGACCCCTGCAGTGTCAGAACAGGTCCCGGGTCCCCCAGCCCCCGACACTGGGGTGCGGTGAACCATGTCACTGGAAAAACGCAGCAGACGATCCCTCATGTGACATGGCGTAAGTGCCCACGGTAAACCAGATTAAACTCCCAACGCCTCTCGCTGTCCCTTCCGGGCTGAGGTATGTAACAAGCGTCTGCCTTTGCTGAGGTGCCTAGAACGGCATTTGAGATAATCTGGATGTTCGGACCGGCTCAAATGGGTGCGGGGGGTGGGGGAGGGGGCCCTGCCGACTCCTTCCTCGCTCTCTGGACATTTCCTTTCACCTCACAGCACTAGGGATTTTAAAAAGTATTTGTGACCTTCGGGACGTTGCAAGTTTATAAAGAGGCATTTGGGGTGTGTTTTTGTGTGTGGGGGGAGAGGGAACAAAAAGGGAATCAAGTTAGAATATCAGATAAAAACCTAAGGGAAGCTTCTTCGTAAATCAAAATGACCCTCCATCACCCTAAGAAGTACACGGCAGGGACACGAACCACCTTGGTGTCAAAAAACGGTAGGTGAGAAGGACCAGCGAGTCTCGGTAAGAAAACCCAAGAATTAATTGGAAAAACTGAAACATGCTAGAAGAGTGGACCCAGACGCTAACGAGCCACGACTTGTGGAAGCAATCCACGGGAGAGTTGACAAGGCGAGCGGGTATTCGATCCCAAGAACCTGAAGGGGTTCCCCCAGCGGCGGGGGTCCTTCCCGGAATAGGACAATGGGGTGGAGGGGCCGGTGGGCTCAGAGTTGCTGCTCTATCCAGGCTGTTAGGAGGCACTCGTGCCTTTACTCCCCGTGAACGGCAAGTCCTCTACCGTGGTGTGACTGGAGTTTCTCTTGTCTTTTATTCAAACTACGCCCGATGCGTTCTCTTGGGAGTTTCCTCAGCCCCTGTCCCCAACCCGGAGAGAATCTGAGATGTACGTTTCCAGCCCTATCGACCTCGTGTCCTAAACTCACCCAGGACACACGCGCACGCGCACGCACACGCACATGCTCGTACACATCCTTCAGATGGTGTGTGGCATCTGATGCCTTCTCCAGATGTGCGACTCCACGGGGTCTGTGAGCTGGCCTCCTCTGCACAGGGTGGGACAGTGCCCTAGCTTGAGTGCCGCCTACCGGGGAGCCTAGGCGGGAGCCCTGCCCGGGGCCTCTCTGAAGCCAGGCGGGCGCTGTCCGCTTCAGCACCACTCCCTAAGCCTGTGTGGGAGCGGAGGTGGGCGGAGCAGAGCCGCGCCCCCGCAGGGTTCTGGTCCTACCTAGTTTTTGCATGCATGCACGGAGCCTTTCTTCAAGATTGGACACTCTGCTCTGCAGTTCATCGTAGTCATAGGCGCCAATCTCCTCTTGCAGCTCGTTAAGCACTGACGTCAGGTTCTGGACCTCCTCTTTAAACTGCAATACCAATTTGGCATCGGCCTTGTACTCCTCCAACACAGGTATCAAAGGCCTAAGTTCATCCATTTTCGCTTTTATCGCCTGCAAGGTTAAAATAAGCTGGGTTCAGTGCTCTGCGTGCAAAAACTTGCCACACCCTGCCTTGGCCTGGCTTCTCTCCCTGGGTGAGGGAGGGTGTGCACCTTCCTGCTTTATAGGTTTATGTATTCTGGTCCAAACGGGGTAGAAAAGCATATTAAACAGTCTCCAGAACACCAACATATTTGGGAAAGTCTTTATTGTCAGTTTAGAATGCAACATCTTAAGGTTACATGCTTTTAGTCACACACACAAAGTTTCTTTTTTTTTTTTTTTTCTTTTTCAAAAAATGCATTGACAAGGGTTCAAACTATCCATGAAATGCATCTACAGTCACATGCAAAAGAGGATCCTGGTTGTATTCAAGGTTCCTTAGTGATATGGTGCTAAGTATTGGAAAATAATAGCAAAACTGCATGGTGCCCAAGCTCTCTGACCCTCTTTCATGGTTACATGGGAGTGGACTGCCTCTTCAGTCAGTGCAGCATTGAAAAAACGCTTTTAAGTTAGCCCTGCAAGCAAGAAAATGAAATACTGTTGAAGAGCTGCCTCACTAGCTTGCCTTAAACAGACAGCCATTAATAGACAAATATTTTCATGGTCACTTAAAAAAAAAAAATCACACTGCGATGCTAGATTTCGTCCAAACCAACTGCTTTAACAGTTACAGAGCTTCCCTCGCAATTCCTGTTGAAATTCTCAGTGCAATTAAAGCATGGTAAAAGGCAAGGGGCTGCTTCTCCTCCCCCGGGGCCATACTGCCCCCAGTTTTGGAACCGGGAGGGGGATGCCTGCGTGCGCAGTACCAGCACGGCGCGGCTAGCCCTCGGCGGCTAAAGGCACCCTCTTCTTTAGGGGAATCTGAGTCTACCACGGAGAAGGGAATGAATGCTGCCCTTTCAGGGAGAGACACAAACTCTTTTTGGTCAAGCAGGTCAAAATCTCTCTCTGAGATAATTCGCAATGACGTGTCAGGAGCAAGGACGTGTTCACCTGCCTCCGACGTGCGCAATCGCTTCATTTCTCCTCAACAGGCTCAGGCCTGCTATCGTTTTATTTATAATATAGATTTATGACTTCGTTAGCCTGCCATTTTGCCTATATAATGTATCGCTCTTAAAAGCGGATTAGTTCTTGCTTCATGCAGGGAGCACATCAAAGGAAAACATTAGCATAAAAAGGACAGGAAGACAGAGCATCAGCAATTTCTAGTCAAGCAGGGTTGTGTAATTTGACCTGTTCGTTTATATCTGGGCTAGATTGCTAATTAACATGCATGTATACCTTAATTGAGGTGCGTATAATTTTTCAATTTGAACATTTTGAAGCTGACTAAAGTAGAAATGTATATATACATATTTCTACATATGTATACATAATTTTAGGGCCAACTCTGGCTTTAATGTCCAGAGTTACCCGGGGGGTGGGGGGGGCGGGGAGAAACACTTACCAGGAAGTGAGAAAGATGTTGGTGTCTCTCTCCTTCTTCCCTGCAAATCTACAGTGTGCCTTGTCATAGCTAAATTAGGTCAGATGTGAAAAATTGCCCTGAGTGATCCCCGCTCAGAAACGGCTCTAATCAATGAAGCTAATCCTTGGCTAATGTGATTTACCTGCAGCAGCTTGAGAATGACAACGACCAATCATGTCCCTTCCCGGCTAATCTGTGACCTGGCTCGAGAAGCCAGGTCTGGGGATCCCCCTGCACCACCCCCCCGCCTCAGAAGCTCACGGGGGTCTGAAAGCCATTCCTCAACCCACCCCTTTCAAGGTGTCATTCGCCAAACCAGGGCGGGGACAGGCTGCCTGTCTATTTCCAAGGACAGCAGCCCCCTTGCAAAGGGCGATTCTCGCTGGGCTCCTCCCCGGGCTCCCGGTTTCTATTTCCAGAGGGAAGGGGTGAAGCCTGAAGGGAAACCAAGCCCGGTCTTGGAGGAGGAGGGACACACTTACCTTGAACTGCCTGGCCAGGTGCTGCCTGTGGCTCTCCTCCACCTGTCTGAACTTGGACTCCAGCCCCTTCATCTGGTTCTCCATCTTTTCCACGTACTGTAAGTCTCTCTGAGTCCGCCTGTCCAGGACCTCTATGGACTGAGACATGTTCTGCACCTGTCAAAAAGGCAACAGGTTCAAGGAAGGAGCCGTAGCAGGTGCCCGCCCATCGTATTTGCCTTCTAATACACGACCACGACCTTTTCCACACGGCCAACACACAGGGAACCGGAAGCGGCCCACACATCATTTACTAGTTAATCACCAACACCGGGGAGTGTTATGACCAAGGACTCCCCAAACAGAGCAAATTGCTTTGGTAAACATTTCGCCTGCCACGTTCCGGGATGCTTTTCCTTGCAGCCAGGGCTGCCAATCAGGGGTTCAGGAGCGTCAGGTCCTCCCTGGTCACGGCTCCAGGCACATGGCTTTGGGTGACTCTTTTTCTTCCCTGTGTCAGGGATTGTGTTTAAGTCTCTCTACTCTGCAGGATGAAACCAGTTAGGCAGGCACGCATACCAAGAAAGACGAATAGTGCCTTTGGGCTGCCCCCACCCCAGGAAGAGCCTCTCTCTCCTCCTAAATCTCCCAGCCGTCCTGTTGCCAAGGCTGATGGCAGGAGCGTGGAACCAAGGAACAAGAGAACTGTTCTCCCTGACTCTCTATCAACCCCTTTCCCCATCCTGCACACCATCCATCACGCCCCGCGGTATCACAGGTAGATGACTGCTCTGCAAACATGTACATTCCGAACATACAGTCAGGAATCGATCACCCAGCAAATGAATAATCACTGTTTTACATCTTTGCAGGCAGATCAGAATTGAGTCTCGCCTCAAGATGGAACTTTAATATTCAACAGGATTCCAGGGAGCTTGAAAGAAAACAGTTTCAGTGCCGCCACCTGCCAGAGCGTTTTATTTTCGGGAAAGTGGCTCGTGCTCCTGGGCACAGGCATTTGGGGCGGTGGGGAGGCAGAACGGAGCTCAGGGTTGCTGCAGCAGAGTTTGGGTCATTTTCCCCAGAGTCCAATCCAATTACGAGGGAGGACGACACCTTTACAACCGCGAACTTTCAGCTCTGCTATTCCGCTGCCTTGGAAAACTCTCTCCCTTTTAGAAACAGAATCATTCGGGTATGACACGTAGCCGGACTTGGCCAGTGGAAAGCTGGTAGTGGTTCGGTTTCGGTGCCTCCTGTGCATCCTCCACCCCCACAAATAAAATAAAATAAAAGAGCACATCTAGAAGGCTTCTCAGTGGGAGAAACATTGACATTACTCATTGCAGCACTTTGAAATGCCCGGAATTTTACGGTTAGTTATTTAAAAGTAACACACAAACTCAGTTTAAAAATTCACGTTTGTAAAATACAATACGTGGGTGACCCTGACTCTCTCTGATCCTTTCTCTTTAGACGTTTCACGGGGACCCGGAATATATTTGCTCTCTTACCTTCTCTCTCCCTGCCCTCCTCGCACTGAATAACCAGCTGTCTTACCTCCTCACACTGAGTAACTACAGCACTCCCTTTGGGAAGACTCGTGAGTTTTGGTTACCTTAAAGCCCAGCCCAAACACCACCTCCTCCGGGGAGGCTTCCAGGATACGCCAAGCCAGGAGTGGCTGCACACTGCTTGGAAACAGCACTACCTTGTCGGTGCCATGCCTGCAGGGCAGTAACCCACTCATCTGCTTCAACAGCCAGGGGGTGGGAGGGGGCTGGGCCTCGTTCACTCCTGTAACCACAGCACGAGGCCCACACATCATAACGTGGGGAGTGTCCCCCCAGCAGCCACAATGCTGGGAGCAGGAACACAAATGGCGCCTCCAGTCCAGACCCCTCTCCCCTCCTCTCCTGGGACATCCGATTCCCCAGGAGCAAGGGCCTCCGTGGGCAGAGCAGAAGCCACTGGGTCCGCCGGCTCCAGTCTCGAACTGCCAACAGGGGCCACACGCTGCACAACGGGCTTTTCATTTGCCAGGGAAGGAAGGCTTGTAACCAATTTTAAATAAGATCAAATTTAAGATTTAGAAAACAAAATTTAAGGATGCCAAGCTACCCAGCTGCCTTAACACAAAACGCGACTCTCCCTCTGCCTCTCCCACCTCGAGGGAGGGTGGACCCTCCTCTCTGGCGGGTCAAAAAGCGGAAGGGCACAACCACTCCCAGGAGCGCCGGAAGACCCCGCCCGGGGCCACCCACCCTCTCTCCCGCTGGATGTGTCCCTGAGAAGCAGACCTAGGAGCTCAAGGTCACGCAGCTGCTAAATGACACCGACCCCCCCTCCCCCACGCTCTGCCCAGCGCGGCAGCAGGAGCTGGGAAAGCGGGGGGAGGGGCAGCGACAAGCAACGGACACACCCGGCCTCCGGGGATTAGCGAACCGCTAATTATTTACTGAATGTCTTCAGTGTTCCAGGCAGTGGGCTAAGCCCATCACGTCACTACTCCGTTCAAGCTCGATGAAACCCCGGTTGGCGAACACTATTTCCGGTCCCACTTTCTGCATAAGGAGAGCCAGGCTCAGAGAGGTCGAGCAGACTGTCTGCCGCCACACGGCGGCCAGCCACGATTCAAGGCCTGGGCTGACTCCAAAACCCACGCTTCCAAATTCAGGGCAGGTGGCTTCCTCGAGGGGAACAGAAACAGAGCCCCCGGCCCCCCGCAGGCCTTTTCCACTCTGTGGGTTTCCAGGGGCCCTCATCCCCCCGCCCCCGGCCCCGCGTCAGAACCCGGCTAGCTAGCGGTCAGGCACTGCCTGCTGCCGCCAGGGCCCCTCCCAAGGGCTCCGGGCCAGTGACAGTCAGAGCCCCGGGCGTGCGGCCCACGACTCCACCGCGGGAAGCCCCCCGGGTGGTTTCACGTGAAGCCAGGCCTGGGAGACACAGAACTAGACGCGAGGTGGCCGGCTGGGACCCCGGCCCCACCGACGGCACGCACGATCAGACCCGCACAGCTCGGTGCACGCTCCCCACGGCAAGAGAAGGGGGGGGCAGCGACCGGAGGGAGGCCCCACGACGAGAACGCCGAAGCCCCCTCTTTTACAACAAAAGCTGCTGCCCTCTGAAAACACGGTGCCCACCGGGGTGTAAAATAGGGCCTTAAATCGTTAAGCCGTGGCGCGGTGGCGTCTGTAGGCAGAAGAGAGGGCTCCCGGGCGGCGCTCTACCGGCTCTGAGAGCTTTCTAGAATTCAGAAAGCACCTCCCCCAAGAGCTCGGGGTTCTTCCTCACGGGCCCCCCCCCCCCCCCCCCAGCCCTCCGCCCGCCCCCCCCCTGCCCCGCCCCCCTCGGCCCATCTCGGCCCCGCCCCCATCCCCGCCCCCCAGCCCGGCCTCAGCTGTCCCAGAGGCCCCTTCAAGCTCCACCTCCTGCCTCTGCAATTCTGAATAATTAAAGGCCCAATTAGGCTTTGGTCTAGTTTGGTGTTAATGAACGTTTGTGGAATCTGCTAAATGCATTTTACATTAATTCTTTGCAAGTGACGTACTGGGTGGGCTAGAGATGAGAACAGAGACCACACTGTCCTTAAAGGGGAGCGGGAGCCACAGCCCAGCGCCGCCCAGAGCCTCGGCCTCCCTTCTTCCTCCCCATGAGCCGAGCTGGGAGCGCTCCCCGCCCCGAGTCGCTCACCGCCCCCTTCCCTCCACACTTCCGGGAAACTGAGGGCAAACTGGGACCTGGTCGTGTGAGGGCTGGTGGCTGGGCGGGGCCCAAACGAAAAGGTCCTGACCTAGCACCACAAGGTGGTCCCCCTGCCAGCGACCTGACCTGCCCCAAGACCCTCGCGGCTCAGCCGGCGCCTCCTCTCGTGTCCTCAACAACGGCCAACGTACAGTTTTACTGGCGTGTGTGTGATGTGTTTGTGGGGTGTGGGTGTGTGTGACTGTGTACGTGGGATGTCCACGGGGTATGTGTGGTGTGTGGGGGTGTGTGTAGGTGGCCC
>NC_064807.1:88529389-88573862 GCF_023721935.1 Panthera uncia
GTCCGCGGTGCCGCCGCCCCTCCGCGCTCCGCGCCTCGCCGCCGGCTCGGGCTCCGGCTCCGGCTCGGGCTCTGAGCGCCGCGCGGGCTGCGCGCGGGGGCCGCGGCCGGGAGGCGGGGACACGGCCGGGCGGCGGCCGACGCAATCTGCCCAGGAAATGGGTGGATTTTTCCTCTCCGCTCCGGCTCCCCGCCGCCCCCTGGCTGCTGGCAGCGAGGCCTGCAAACCCCAGTCGCCAAGGGGTTGAGATGGGTGTTCAAGGAGGAGAGCCGACCACCGCCCCCAAGTCCTAAAATCTCGGCGGCCTTAGCGTCCAGACTGGTGGCGCCGCTGCTCCCTCCCGGCGGTCGGAAGGACTGAGCGAGGCCTGGGCACCCCTTTGGGACCCCCCTGGCCACCCCATCGCGCGCTCAGCCCTCGCCCTCGCTGCCCTGGACCTACTTGGGGGGTGGAGGCTCCACGCTGCCCGCCAACCCTGCCGCCCCCGCACTGGAGCCCAGCCGGGAAGGGGTCTCCAGCCCCAGCGCCGAGAGGGGAGGGGCGAGGAAAAGGGTGGGAAGGGGAAGGCTTTCTGGAATCCCCCAGGGGTGGGGGGTGGGAGGTGGGGCAGGTGCTCTAAGGCCTCTGGGAGGAAAGGAGCCTCCTGGCAGGTGCAGCACCCACCAGTGTGGGCCCCTGGGTTGGGGTGGGAGGGGTCCAAGGGCAGGGCAGGAGCTGCGTTTAGGTTTGGGCTCAGGCATCTGGGCAGGAGAGCTGAAGGTGCCCGGCCCATGAGGAGTGTGGAGCTGGGCGGGGCCTTGGGGTGTGTGGTTGGGGGCAAGAGAGGAGCCCGAGTCCTGGGGCCCAAGTGGAGGGTCAGGGCAGCCTGGCGTAAGTCCCCAGCCCTCTGCGGCATCACGGCAGGACACGCGCACGTCTCCGAGGCACGGGGCTGACTGGGTCGAGCACCTGAACGCGGCTTTAGCATTTGCAGGAGCCTTTAGGGGATGAAGGGTCCGTCCGTCCTCAGTCCCTCCCACTAAGCATCCCCAGAAGTTTGGGAAGCATTCCCCAGATCACTCACCACACTCTTTTCTGCCTGGGTGAAAATAAATCTCCCTTCCTGAACCGGGACTGGAAGGATCCGGCCTTCCCGGGGCCGGCGAAGATGGACACCACCTTCCCAGGGCGTCTGTCTCTGTTCCATGCCCTTTGGGGGAGGGGACGATGATAGCCAGGATGGTCCTGGCCTGAGTGTCGGGTGTCCGGTGTGAGACCCCAACGAAGGGTTTCCTGATTTGTCTTCCCGAGGGGCACAAGGGAGTGCAGGTGGCAGGTTCCAACCGTTGGGGAAGGGCGCCACCTCCCAGTGTGAGCCGGTACTGCAGGCTCCGCGGCGAGCCCGCCCGCCCGTGCAGGTCACACCAGGCCACACGCGCGCAGGCCGGGTGCGAGAGGCAGCATTCACGCGACTACCAGAGCTCAGCCTCCTTCCCCTGCCAGCGCGTGACCAGCAGATTCAGGGCCGCGAGCCACGCTGGCCCGGATCACTCACGCTCAAATCCCACTGCGGGCAGTGGCCGCTTCCTTGGCGGAAAGAATCTCCAGTTGAGCCCAACCCCGTCTACAGAACTCTCGGGGCCGCACATCTAGAAGCAGCAGGGGCTTGGATACAGCCTGCCGTGCAGCCCGGGACAGGAGCGACACCAACACGGGAGCCGATTCCTGGACACTCGCCATGGCCGGGCACCGAGCGTGAATGAAAACTCTCTTATTAGTGGCCAACACGCCGTTGCCAGAGAGAGGCGTCTCGGACGAGCCGCTCAGCACAGAGAACGCAGACTCAGGGCAGGTGGCCTGGGTTTGAGCCCTGGCTCTGCCACTAGCTGTGAGCGATTGGGCCTGCTGTGCCTCAGTTTGCCCATCTGGGAAACGGGCTCGCTAATAACAGTCACCTCTCTCTCCGGGGTACCATGAAGACGGAGCGCGTTAGTGCGGGAGCGGGTTTGGCACCCAGTTATGGTGCCTTTCCCGGTCACCCCGCTTGGCGGGAGACAGCACGCACTCGGGAGGCCCCTCTGCTGAGTGACCAGGGCTCAAGTGCATGGCAGGGCTGGGACTCGTGCCCCCGGGGACCCCTGCCGCCCCTCGTGACCGCTGCTGCTGTTGATACGGACGCACAAGTGCTCAGAAGGTATTGCTGGACACGAAAGTAATCCCCCCCGACCAGAGCCCCATTCGAGGAGGATGAGGGTCCAGATGGGCAGATAGAAAGAATGAAAAAAAGGAAACAAAGGAGATTTGAAGGGCACCACGTCCGTCAGGCTCCCCAACTGAGAAACCCAAGACCAGGTAGTTTGCGACGACGGGGCCGACGCTGCTCCGGGGAACTCGGGAGGCGGGAGGACCCCGGGACCCACGAGCTGCTTCGGCTCCACCTGCCTGGGACCCCCTCCGACCCTCGACCCTCCTCTACCCTCCGCGCACGGGCACTGGGGGCAGGCCTGGGGACGTGAGCCCTGCAGCCATGCTGGGGAGCTGGGAGCGTTTGTGGCGTCCCCTGAGGCGTGGCTGGGAGGCCGTCTTTGTAAACATCGGGCTCTGGGTGACTCCCACGGGGTTTGCCAACTGTGGACGGTGCCTCGGAACTGCTACAGCTGCCTGGGAGCCGAGCCGACGCTGGGAGGTCAGAGAATTTGAGCGGGACTTGGGGCGACAGCTGGCTCCCACCCAGCCTGACGCCTGTCAGTCCCTCCTCACCACCTCTGCATCCCTTTCTGTGTTTATAAAGGAGCAAACGGGCACCATTCACATCCCTCCCTCCCAGAGGGTGTGTGTAGACAGAACAGGGGTGTGTGGTGGGTATAGCCCTGCTCCTGACCCACAGTGAGCCTGCACCCCTGCCGCCCTGCCCTGCACCCCTGCTGCCCTGTCCTGCACCATTGAGGCCCTGCCCTGCCCTACACCCCATGCCCTGCCCTACAGCCCTGTTGCCCTGCACCCCTATGCCCTACCCTGCATCCCTTCCACCCTGCCCTGCCTTCCTGCCCTGCACCCCTGCTGCCATGCCCTGCACCCCTATGCCCTTCCCTGCACTGCTGCTCTGACAAGCTGGAGGTTGGAGGTAAGTCACTTCTGACTCCTCTAATCCCAAACCAAAGTCCTCTCCAGGGACTGGAATCCATGAGTCAGTAGGAGAGACTCTTGCTTTTAATGCATTTGAAAGGGTCATCCGAGAAGCCTTGAGCAAGTGTAATTTGATTTAGGAGGCCACACAGTATTTCCGAAAGCAAACTGTGCATTGTTGAAGAATGAGGCATTTGGATTAAAGGATCCTTGGCGTCGGCCAGCCCCAAATGTTCCTGAGGAGGAATTTAAATCCCAATTTCCACACGGCTTCCCTGGAAGCAAGGGCTCACTTACGCTCACCACTCTCAATAGCCACCGTAACACTAACTGAGCAGCTGCTGTGCCCCAGACGCCCTCACACCGGCTGCATCATGTCCCTTGATCCTCGCGGCCGCCCATGGGCGACGCTCTTGCTGCGTCAGGCTCGGGAAGACGGCAAGACCTTCAAGGTCACGGGGGGAGCCGGCCATTCCCAGGACCGAGCTCAAAAACGTGGCACACCTCTGCCTGTCAGACGTCACGGGGTCTGTCTGCTCCGGCCGCTATGACAAAACACCGCCGACTGGCAGCTTATGACGGCAGGCATTTGCCGCTCGTGGTATGGTCCAGCCCTGGGAGGTCCTGCCTCCCGGCTTGTGGCCCGCGAGGAGGCACGACGTCGGAGCATCTCCGTTCTACAGACAGAGCACAGGTCCCCAGAGTAGGGACTCGCTCGGGTCTGGGCCTTGGCAAAGGGACAGCCCCAAAGAGCAAAGTTTGGATGCCCTTTTGCTGTGGAAAAGCAGGCACATTTTCCCAGGGAGCCTGGGTGGCTCAGTTAAGTGGTGGACTCCTGGTTTTGGCTCAGGTCATGATCTCACGGTTCGTGGGATCGAGCCCCCGTGTCGGGCTCTGCACAGCGAGGAGCCTGCTTGGGATTCTCTTTCCCTCTGTCTCTCTGACCTTCCCCAGCTTGCACCTGCTCTAGCTCAAAATAAATAAACATTAAAAAACATTTTTTTTAAATGTTTATTTATTCTCGAGAGACAGAGACAGAGCATGAGCAGGGGAGGGGCAGAGAGAGAGGGAGACACAGAATCGGAAGCGGGCTCCAGGCTCGGAGCCGTCGGCACAGAGCCCGACGCGGGGCTCGAACTCACCAACCGTGAGATCGTGACCTGAGCCGAAGTCGGACGCTCAACTGACTGAGCCCCCCAGGCGCCCCAATAGATAAAGTTTCTTGAAGAAGCATGCATATTTTTCTGAAGCCATCCGCACATAGCCGGGTTGGGGGAGAGAGGGAGGGCAGACGGAAATGGGAGAGGGTTAGGGGGGCCACGTGGGGCTACTCTGCTCCCTCACCCTGTGTGTGCCCTTTCCATCACTCTCCTGCTGGGGAAGAACATTTCTGCAACAGCGAAAGGTCTGGTCTGGAGCCGGGCACCTTGGGACGTTTGTTAGCCCGGCTGCAGAGCGGAGAGCTGACCCATCCTGCTGCGAAGCCTCCTCCCGGGTCCCTTCCTTCCGCCGTCCATGCATGCGGGCTCGAGGTTCTGTGGAGCTGGGACTCACGGTGTCTATTCCAACCCCCCGGGAAAGAGCAGCCACTTCCCCATGGGACAGTTCTCTGTGACCCGCAGCTGTCACCAGGGCCGCTTCTTCCCTCAGCCACGAAGCCCCCTTCTAGCCCTCAGTCCCGATTCTTTGTGCTTCAGAGAGCTGACCATTTGTGGCCCCTCCCCGCGGCCCCCCACACCCTCTGCTCCTCCTCTGGAAAGTTCCATGCTGCTTTCATAAACGTTGCCTCAGACTGGCTTGCATCCAGACCAGGAGGCCACGGCTGTGTGTCCTCTCAGTTGCCCAGCGGAAATGGGGTCTGCTTCTGGGAGTGGCACTTTGGAGACCCTGGACGGGACGGCCCTGCAGGCAGGTCACCCTCTGAGCTGAGCTCGTGGGTTTTGGGGGCCCCCCAGACATTACTGCTTCCTGTCTCCTATTAAGGGAAGTCACCATAACTGACTGAGGAGAGCAGTGTGGTTTCTGCTGAATTTAAGTCATTGATCTGGACACGGGTTCACGGATTCCAACATGGCTCAGAAGGCCAGGTCTGCAGGACCAGGGTGCTGCCCGATGCCCCTCCCTCCCAGAGCACACGCTCCGCCCCCAGCCCCGCCTCCAACAGATTAGGACTCTGCCTGATGGGGGGGACTCCGCCTCAGAAACCTTCCCAGCCAGCTCTACCAAAGGGAGGTGTCGTGTCTGGGGAAATCGAGTACCTGGATGCCACGTCCCCGCTCGCTCGCTCGCGTCTGACTCCGCCCCTAGGCAGGGAACGGGAACTTTCCTGCACCTGGCGGGGCCGGCGCTCGGGGACTCACGTCTGAGAGCCGCGGATTATTTCTGAAAGCCTGCCTCTGTTTCTTCTCCGGGACCTTGTTCGCTGTCAGATTTAGCACCAACACCCTGGGGTGCTGAGTCCGCTACTGATAATATTTATAAATGTACCTCGGCTTCCTCTCCGACCCTCAGACACCCAAACCATCACTGAGAGCCAGAGGGAGTAACTTCGTGTCCTTCCGGAACCACCCATGAGAGCCATTTTGCACACTGGAGGAGTCGCTGCCGTGAAGGCCAAGCTCCCGGAGGGCGTCGCGCCCGCTCCCTAAACCCGCAGGACCGGAGCGAGAGGCTCTCTGGGAACGCCACGCCCCGCGCATCTGAATGGGGACGGAGCCAGGAGATGGGCCTCGGTGCGGCCACCCACTCTCCTCCTGGCCGCCAGATTGTAGATGTCGTTAAACCGCGCACAAGGAGCACACAGGCCAAACCCCTGTGGCCAGGATCAGAGCAAGCGGGTTGGAAAGCTCGCGTCTTCCAACACTGCCCGAGAGCTAAGAGGGCAGCTTCACCCCAGTCACTTGGCAGGTGTCCCAGGGTGGAACCTGGGCACAGAGGAAGGGGGAGCTGCGTTTGCCAGAAGACCCCGAGCGGGGCCTGGTCCCTCCTCCCCAGCGCTGTCTGAATCACGCCCAAAGCCGCACGGAGCTGAGTGAGTGTGTGTGTTTGTGTGTGTGTGTGTCCCCGCCCGCTTCCTGGGCTCAGCCGTCAAGCAGACGTAGAGCTCCCTCCCGGACCCCCATTTTGTTCCTGAGAGTGTCCACTCTCCAACGCCCGGCGGGTGGACACGGGGACTTGTTCGAGGCCACCCGCCCTTCGCGGTGGGAAGGGCTCCGCAAGGTCAGCGTCATGCCAGACGCTCCCGTGCCCTGCTGCCCCCCCTTCTAAAAGCCGAGCCGGCAGGTGGGAGCAGGCAGCACACGGGGCCCCGCCGCGGGAGACGCGGGAGACGACGGGCTGCCCAGGGGCGCTCCGCGAAGCTCGGGGGTCTGGCGCGGCGGCCCCAGGCGCCTCCCTGCTGGCTGCTCAGTGGCACCAGCCTCCCCTCTGCTGTTCATGTGTTCACTCCGTCTTAACAGAGACACGAGCTCGGGTGTCTCAGGCGTCAGACGGACCTGGGAGCACACGGAGGGGTCTGTCACTTACGCGCTGGGCCGCCAGAGGGGCTGCGTCCCCTCCCCCAGCCTCGGTTTCCTAACTCTGAGGGTGGGGATACGGCACGGGGCTGCTGGCCTCGCCGCCTCCTGCTCCAGACGAAGCTCCTGGCGGGCAGCGTGGCGCAAGAACCCCCCTTGCTGGTGTCAGCCCCTGTTCCTCGTGTGTGTGTGTGTGGGGGGGTCGCCCGAGAGGTGAAGGGACGGGTGTTTTCGGGTCCCACCTGCTGCCCCCTCCCTCAGCCCCAGTGGGAGCCGCACTGGCCAGCGGAAGCAGCCCTGCCGTGGCAAGGACCCTCAGGCTGCCGGTTTCGGGGTACGCGGGGTGTCCTCGGGGCTTTTCTCCACCGCCCAAAATCGGTTCGCGTCCCTGTCAGCCCGGCTCACGGTTGCCATATGTGTCTAATTCAGTTTAGCTTGTAATTAGTTTTGTATTACTTTACACGGTGATGTTAATACTGATTACAGGGCCTGATAACTTTAGTAATAAATACAACCCAAGGCAGAAAATTACCTTTCTTTTTATCGGGGAAGGCTGAAGTCAGCGCGGGGAGGAGCACATTGCTTTCGGACTTGAAGCAGCCGTCGGCGAGGACGATCTACAGCTTGATGCCCCCCCCCCCTCCCCGGGTGTCACGGCACCCTCCTGCCCGGAAGGCGGCCACTTGGGAATTCGGAGGGCTCCTCTCCGGTGGCCTACCAACCCGCCAGCCGCCTTACATGCTGTGTGTCGTGAACTGACCGGTTTGGGACGAGACCCCGGTGCTCCTGAACCCCCACCCCGCCTCCGCTCGCACTCCAGCGTGCAGGGCACCCGTGGGGGAGTCCAGGTGAGTGGGGTCATCGGCCCAAGGTTAGTCTAGAGCAGGCCACACAACGGGCCTGTTGCAGTCTAGTTACATTGGCTCAGGGAGCGGGCTGGGTTTTCTACAGCAGGACCGGCGGGATCTCAGAAGGAGAGGACAGACTTGAGGTGATGGGTCCCGGTGGGATTCTGGGGGCTAACCCCCACGCCAGCTGCTCTGTGACATCCACCCTGTCCGTCCACAGCACCCCCACCCCTCCCCAAAGGGGGCCGGGGTTTGCTCTCATCTGGGCTCCGGCTCCCGGCCCGGCCGTGCCAGCCACAGCGACAGCAGGCCGCAAGGGCACTCTGCTCATTGTTCACGGCCGGAAGGCCGTCACGGGTGTGCGCGTGGGGGGCTCACGTCCTTAAGAAAGGCCAAGCCCGGCCTGGGGCTCGCGGTAACAACAGAACCTCTGCGTCTCTGTTGCAACAAATCCCATTCCTCCACACGCCCTCCCTCCTGCCTCGGCCGGCCTCCGTGTAGCCCCTCCGCCCCCCTCCCCGCCTGCTCACGGCCGGGCGCTCGAGCAGCCTCAGGACCGATGCCGCCACCTTCCCCGACGCTCAGCCCCGCTCTGACCCCAGAGCCCTGGGCCCACACAGTCTCCTGCCCCTTGCAAAGCCTCGGGTCCCACAAAGCCTGTCGGCCCAGACGCCAGACCACAGGGATCGGACGCGTCCGCACCCTGAGCCCAGGTCTGACTGCGCTAAACCCGACCAGCTGGCGTCCGAGAACAGCACGAGACAGGGAGGGCGAGTAAGCGGCCGAGCAGGACAGGGTCTGTGTGAGGCCACCTCTTCCAGAGTCATCCGGTTATGAAAAGGCAGGCGTGCAGGCTGAGAGGTTAAGAGCTTCCCTCAAGGTCACCTCGATGGCGCCTGGAGGGATTGGGGTACGAGCGCGGGCAGCTGGGGTCAAGGTCGTCGCTACAGAGCCCCCCCTCATTTCACACCTTCATATGCAGGCAGCATGCTTCTATCGGTGGACCAGGTAGGCCTGGAGCCCAGGAGGCCCCACAGCCTGACTCCCCCAAGAGGGAGGGGGCGGTTCCCCCGTGCCCCGCTGGGACACTCCCCAAATCCTTCCCAGGAAGCGTGAAGCACCAGCCTTTCTTTGGAAATCACGGAATAAGGCCAAGAAAGGCCTGTCTGTCTGAGGACAAGCTTCACCTGGGCCCACCAGCCTGGCACGTAGTAGGCCGTCCGTCACTGGTTGGCATTCGGTGGCGCGGCTCATCGTCCGCGAGCTGTCGGGAAAACAGGTGGCTCGGCCACGCGCTCCTCTCCCCCGCCCGGCCGCGACAGGTACCAGCCCCACGTTCCTGACTCGCTCCCGCTTCAACGCGGGCTAACCCGCGAACACAGCGGCCCTGGAGCCCTGTGGGCACGTACCTGGAAAGGCCTCGAAGGGGGGTGTGTGTGGCCATGGGGGCCACTTACAGAAAGTGGGAGAGAAACGGAGGGGGGTGTGGGGGGGGAGACAGACACCTCGCGGCTCAGCCGCTGGTGCTCGGCCCGCCCTCTGTTTGCTTATCTCAGCCACTGACGAGTGCACTTGGCTTTGCTCATGACATCTGGCTGCCTAGGGCTGGATTACTTGGGGATCAAGAGAGCAAGACTTCGGAGCGTGGTTGTGCCAGGAGCTCTCAGACTGACCGCAGCCCAGCCCTGGCCCACACCTGCCCCACTCCACTCCCCACCTCACAGGTTACTGGTGGCCACTCTCTGACCCTTCACAGGCTGGGAACAACCGGGAGCGAGCTTACCTGGTTGAGCCTTTGTTCTAAGATCCCGCCGCCGGGATACGGGACAATCGGCCTCCCACAGAGGACTCTCTAACCTCCCAGGGAGGGAGGGGCCGGGCCTCCTGGCTGCACCGAGGGACACAGTCCCCTGAGACATCCCACAGCTCAGCCTCAGAAAACATCAGCCCCCCTGGCTGGCCCAGGGAAGGGTGCGGTCGTGGGGCGCTGACCTGGGTCCTGAAGGGGACCCGGAAGCAGGAGGAGGAGGAGGCAGGTGTGCGTGCACAGGGCTTGGCTGACACCCCCCGGGGGCCGGAACGGGCAGCGTGGCCGGGCAGACGCCTTCGCCACCGAGACAGAGCTTCCAGCTGAAGTCGGACCGAAAGTTTCTTCCAAGAACAGGGGATCTTTACACAGACCTGGGGAGGAGACCTCTCGAGGAAAAGCCTGCGTGGTCTGGGAATGGAGACTCGGGGTGCCTGGAAGCGAGGAGGCCGTTAAGGCTCGGAGGGCGCTGGGGGCGGCCACGTCCAGGGCCACGGACAACCAGCATTCTCTCTCCCAAAACGTGTAAATAAGGCACACGCTACTCACTACCTGCCTGGCTCCTTGCTGCCCACGTGTGCTCCGGTCTGTGGAGTGTGAATGTGTGAGTGTGCACGTGCGTGCACGTGTGCAACTGTCCATCAACGCTACACCAGCCCGGCCTCAGCCAGGCTCTCCCCACCGCCGAGGAAACTTCTCTTCCGGAGACCACGCGGCACCTCTCTAGGGGACCCGACCGCCCGATGGCCCCAGGGCAGGGGTCTCTGAGGGCGGCTGGGACAGGACCCTCGCGACGCCGGGGTGGGGGCTGCGTCTCCCGGGCAGAGCCAGGGAGCCGGCAAGGGCTTCAAGGCAGAACAAGGGAAGACTGTTCCAGAGCCTTCTCTTCCGTGATCCTCCTCTTGCCCTCTCTTCTCTCTTTGTTTCCTCTTTTCTCCTGAGATGGAGGGAGGCGGAGGGAGGGAGGGAGGGTCAGGGGCCGCTGGGGGCTTGCAGCAAGGTGCTGGCGGCCCCGTCCGCCCCCTGGACCCGCAGCCCCAAAGGGCCAGTGTCTCCAGCTCCGAGCGTGGCACGGTGGCACCACCGAAAGGGCATTTTAATGTCACCCCCGAGCAGCCTGGCTCCTGAAGCTGGCAGCGTCTTCCCAGCACCTCGCTGCCAAGGAGACACCCCCATTCCAGCGCTCCCAGACAGCCCTCTCCTCCTCCCAGACCTGCCAGCTCCGAAACGGATTTTTAAGATGGAGAATACCAGCCAGAGACGGGCTTTCTATTGATACGTTGCTCAGGGGGTGGCAAGCGAGCCCGCTTCAAACGCCCAGCGGTCCCCACACGCGCACACGGCCCTCGCTTGGCACTCACGCTTCATGCCGCGCATGTGGCCACAACCCCCCAAGCCTCCACACTGAGTGCACAATGCGCCCAGCCCTGCTCCCGCCGCCAGTCCTTCCCGGTCTGGCCTCCCAGGCACAATTGCCACCCCCTGCTCGGGGGAGCCCCAAGGGCGGCATTACAGCAAAGGCAGAGACACAGGAGGCTCCAGAGTAGGGGGGGGGGGGTGGGACTCAGAGCTTCGGCTGGAAATGCCAGGAGCTCGGACACCCTGCTCTGTCTCCCCCGCCCCGGGTGCCACCATGCCGCCCTCTGAACTTCTCGGGGCGGTGGGGGGCTGGGGGTCCTTAGGCGAGAGGGGCACCCCCTCCCCCCGCGGCGCTGGGCCGGCGCTGGGGGTTCCGCGGGTGGGGGCGCCCGGCGGCGGTCTCCGTCGGCCTGCACCCCTCCCTCCCAGCCGGGTGCGCGGCGCTCCGGCCCCCTCCCCACCCGGGCGCGGAGCTGCGAGCCGCTCCCCGACTTGGCCGGCCCGGCGCTGGGCGGACGCCGCGCTCCCTCGCTCGCAAGGAGGAAAATGGCGTTGGACGCACGTACTTGAGTGAGTTCGGTGCCCATCAGGACGAGGAAGAGGAGGCTGAGGAGCTTCCGGGCCGGTTGCATGTCTGGCTGCCACGGCCGCCGTCCTGGCATATGCAGGAGCCCCGGTGCTGGCGCCGGCGCTGCGTGGACGCGGACGCGGACGCGCTCCCGGCTCTGCTGGCCCCGCGCCTTCAGCACCCGGAGCCTCCGCTCTGCATGGCGAGCGCGTCCTGCGCGCTGTCCCCGCTGTCCTCGGGCGGGCGGGGCGCGGCCCTCCGCGGCCCCTCCTCCCGCGCTCCCCCCCCCCCCGCACGGGCGCGCCTGGGCGGGGGGTGCCAAAAGTTTGCGAGGAAGGCGGCCGGGTGGCGCAGAGGGACCCGCGCGCCACGCTCGCGCGCGGGAGTGGGGAGGGCGGCGGCGGTGGGGAAGCAGGCTGGGACAGGATGTGACATCAAAAAGGCGGGGGAAATTTAACTCGGACGAAGAGTCCATCCTGGCTGGCGGCAGCTTCGGGAGGCCCCGGACCCCCTGGGGTTGGGATGGGAAAGGCAGAGTGGGGGTGGGGGGCCTGGCCGCTGGGGGACGATCTGCAGGCGGGCTTCACATCTCCGGGACATGCCCTTGGGGGTCACCTTTTAATGAGACAGAGCAACGCTCAGACCCAGGAAGGATGTTGGGGGGGGGTGGGGGTGGGGGAGGGAGTGCGGGTTGGGGACAGAGCCTGCAAGCAGGGCGACCGGGGCTCAGGCCTGTCGGCCCGGGGTGATCAGTGTGTGGGTGCAAGGGGAACGGAACCTGTGCTGGGGCCCCTGTCCCATTGGGTGTGGGGGTGAGGACGTGTCCTTGTGTTCACGGTTGTGTGCGGGGCAGGGGAGTGGGGGGCACACGCCCTGTAAGGGTCCCCGGGGATCTGCCTTGTGTTCCTCCTTGTCCTTTTACATGTGTTCCCGTGGAATTTACGAGTCCCAGACCAGGGCGGCTGGTCCTGGGGGCCACATTTTCCATTTAAACGCTCCCTTCTGGGGAGGAGAGTCCCCAGGCACCTGTTTTCTTGGAAGTGAAGGTGGCCACAGGAATTTAGAGGCATCTGTCTGGTCTCTGTCCCGTTGTTTAGTGGTCAGCCTTTTGGAAATAAACTCTGTGAAGGAGGCTCCAAGCCCGAGAATCCTAGAACACAGAGCGGCTGGGGGTGGTCCGGTCCGATCTTCCCACGTCGCAGAGGGGGACACTGGTGGGGGGCAACTGATGTGTCACCCAGCAAGGTCCAGAGCAGGGGTGAGCAGGGACGAGTGGGGACTCCCAGCCTGTCCCCGTGCAGCCCCCTGACGGAGGAGGCACCCTGTGGGCACCGGCTCAGGAGCTGGGCTCGTGCACCTTGGGAAGAGAAGGTGGGGGAGGGGCTGTGTCCCCTGGGCCCTGGTGAGAGCTCCTGGGGTAGGTCGTCTGGCAGGGTGGGCCCGAGTGCCCAGAGGAGGTGGCCCTGGGAGAAGATTCGAGGCGAGGTGAGGCCCTGGGGGCTCTTTGTTCTCTCAGCCCCTCTTTGGCTTTCATTGGCCTGAGAGTGAAATTGAGCTGTTTGTGAGCCCCTGGCCCCTCCGCTCCCTGGAAGGCTGAGAGAGGCTGCGGGGGGGGGGGGGGCGGTGGAGGGGGGGAGTTGGAGAGAAGGCTGCTCGGGGAGCTGGAGGGGCCGGTGTCTTGTCCTGGCCCTTCCAGGGTGTGGCTCTCCGAGCCTCAGTTTCCACTCCTGTAGAATGGGAATGAAAGATGCTCATACCAGGGCCTCCTAAGCGCAGTCAGTTAAGCATCTGACTTTGGCTCAGGTCATGATCTCATGGTTCATGGCTCGAGCCCCGCGTCGGGCTCTGTACTGAAAGCTCAGAGCCTGGAGCCTGCTTCGGATTCTGTGTCTCCCTCTCTGTCTGCCCCTCGCCTGCTCATGCTCTCTCTCTCTCTCTCTCTCTCTCCCTCTCAAAAGTTAATAAACATTTAAAAAAAACCCTTTTGTAAACTCGGAAGGATAGGGGGAGGCTCTGAGAGTTCACTCAGCACCCTCCGTGCCCTGGGCATACTGCCTGAGCGTCCCCTTCAACCTCCGTGTCAATGCCCTGGGGCTATGCTGGTGTCCTCGTGTGCGGAAGAGGTCAGGGGCTCAGGACACGGTCGCACGTCAGGGATGTGAGCTCCAGTCCTGGGGCTTTTCTTCCTGTGGAACAGAGAGGCTAGTCTGCGTCGATTTCCTCAAGTAGACTGAGACCTAAGGTCTGACTTGAGCAGGAATTGTTTTTATTTTCAAAACGACACAACTCTAATGACCCAGCAAGTCCACCGTGGGGTGTACTCAAAGGGATGGAAAGCTGAGTCTGGAACAGATATGTCTACACCCAAGCTCACCACAGCATTATGCACAATGGCCAAGAAATGGAAACAACTCAGCGACAGAGGGTGGATCAACAAGGTAGTATATTGGGTGCTGGCATATTAATCGGCTTTTCAAAGGGAGGGGGGAGCGCCTGGGTGGCTCAGTTGGTCCAGTGTCCAGTGTGTGACTCGGGTCATGATCCCAGGGTCATGGGATCGAGCCCTGTGTCTGGCTCCGTGCTGAGCATGAAGCCTCCTTGAGCTTCTCTCTCTCTCTCTCTCTCTCTCTGTCCCTCAAACAAAAATTTTTAAAAGGGAGGGGATTCTGACCCGGGCTTGCGGGTGAGCCCAGAGGACACAGTGCCAGGAGAGGTAAGCCAGACCCAGAAGGACGACCCTGTGGGATCCACTCCCACGAGGCCCAAGAGGAATCAGGCCGTAGAGACAGAAGGCAGAGCAGAGGCCGCCAGGGGCCGGGGGATGGACGGCGGGGAGTAATGACTCATGGGGACAGAATTTCTGTGTGGGGTGATGAACAAGTTCCAGAACTGGAAAAAGGTAACGGCTGTGCGACATCATGTATGGGATTAACGCCACCGAGTTGGACACGCGAAGATGGTGAAGGTCGACACACGCACGGCTTTGAAAATAACGATGCAATCTACCAAAAACCCGTCGAATCACACGCTTCCCTGGGTGAATTGTACACTACGTGCAGTACATGTTGGTAAAGCAGGTTTTTTAAGATGACACGCTGATCAGAACAACAAGAAGCCGGTGCCCAGAACCGCCAGTGTCGTCCCCGGGGGCGGCCGTCCGCCTGGGCGGGTGTGCCAATGCCAAGTGCCGACCCACCAGCGGGGCGTGGGCCATGGCGAGGGAAACGCCCGGGACCGTGCCGGGCACACGCGCACACGCTCAGCGGCTGGACACAAGCAGGAGGGATACGCAGGCACCGATGCGTAAGGATGAGATCATCCCCCACATGCTCTGCAGCCTGGAGGTATCAGATCGGACCTGAACTTGACAGAAGGCTGGGAGACCAAAGTGGAACAGAAGAAACTGGGAACTGGCAGCTCGCTCATCACCGTCCGAGTACACGTGTCCCGGAAGGACCTGCTCATCGGGAGAGAGAGAAAGAGAGAGAGAGAGAGAGAGAGAGAGAGATCCCTGTTAGCTGTTGGGTTGGACGTGTTTCTATCCCACGTTGGCCATTGTGACCCCATCGGACACATCCTGGTTTTATAATATTTCTGTTGACTCTTGCATCAAAGTCCCCTTGTGACCTGGTCCTAGCTCTGGTTTTTGTTTTTAATATTTATTTTATTGGGGTGTGGGGGGGGGGAGAGATCGCATGTGCCTGGGAGAGGGACAGAGAGAGAGGGAGAGAGAATCCCAAGCAGGCTCTGTGCTGTCAGTGCAGAGCCAGACCTGGAGCTCGGACCCACGAACCTGAGCTGAAACGAAGAGTCGACACGTAACCGACCGAGCCACTCAGGCGCCCCCTGGGCTTCTCCCTTTGACTCTCCCCTTTGGGGCTGAAGTCAGGTGCAGGGTGGCCACGGCCAGCGGCGCTGTCACACGTGTCTATGCCGACTAAGCGTAGACTCTAGTCTTCCCTCCAACCCACTTGGGAATCAGAGCCGAGGCTCCAGGTGGAGGTGGGGGCGGAGCCTGGCACCGAGGGCCCTGCCCCTTCACACCAGCCGGGAACCCAGGGGCTGTGGTGCCGTGGGGGCTCCACTCTGCTCCTTGGCGGGTGCGGTGGGATCCGGGTACCTCCCCCTCCACTGCTGTCCTCCCCATGGAGCTGGCGCCGCCAGCGAGAGCCCGCAGAGCTCCTGCCGAGACCCCCTCGGGAAGGCGAATCGATATGCTTCACGCTCCTTTAAGACAAGCCTCCTTCTGCTCATTACAATGTGACAGAGTGGTTGCCAAGGCAACGGCACTAACTCTCCCCTCTCCTCTCTGCAAATTTCCTAGCAAATGGGGCTGCACCCACGCAAGGTGTCGGCCGCCTGTGCTCAGAGCGGGCAGGCCGCCCGGCTTCGCCTTCATCCGGGCACGGAGCTGAGGGCCCACCGTTCCTTCCCAGCCCCTCCGGGCCCTCGATGGCTTTGCCTCATCTGACTCCGGGGAGTGACAGGTGTTGACCGAGAGCCCGCTATGTGACAGGCGGGCCAGACCCACGGCCTCCCCGGGGTGTGGTCCCTGAGCCACGGTGACAGGCTCTCACCCACCGCCCAGGGCCGGCTTCCCTCACCAGTTGCTGGTCTTTGGGGAGGGAAGGGGGCTGGCCCTTCAGGACCACCCGGCTTCCCTCCTGGACTGGGTGTCCTGTCACCGGGAAGACGCCGGTCACGGCAGCACAGACCACACTGCCGCCACCATCCCTGGCCCTGCTGGGTGTCTGGCCTGTGCTAAGGCCTTCAGTGTGCCTGCCACGGAATCCCCGGGGCCTCGTGGGGGTGTGATGCTCCTGCCCTTGTCACTGTCTCTCAGCAGAGCCCCTCCCCCAGTCCAGCCGGGGCTCTGGGGACCACCCTGGGGCTGCTCTCTGTCTCCAGGAAGGGCAAACGAACGGCCTTCCACCGGGGAGCTCCTGTCCCACCCGTGCTGGACCGGATCGTGCACAGCACAGCCTCGCCGCAGGAGCGTGCTTGGAGGGCGCAGGAGAGGTACGGCCAGGGTCCGCGAGGCCTGTGGCCACCGAGGCAGAGGCCTCTGGCCCTAGAGCCTCACGCGCGCAGAGGTTTTCCGCAGGTTCACAGAGCCTCCCTCTCGGTTCTCTTTATCCTTCATTGGCCGAGGGTTTTATTATGATTGGAAATTTAATTCTGTCCAGGAATTTTTTTCTGTGTCCACTGAAAGGAGCATCTGGTTTTTCTCTTTTATACCGTTAATACGGGTCAACTGCATGAACTGATTTTCAAATGTTAAACCGTCCTTGCTTTCCGAGAGAAGCCCTCCTTGGTCGTAACGCATCGCCCCTTCTCCGTGTTGCTGGCTTTTCTGAGCTGTTCTTATGCATCCATGTCCCTGAGGAATGTTGGTTTTCCGTTGCTGTTTGTTTTGTTTTGCTGGCCTCGTACAAGTTGGGAAGTGCCCTCTTCTCTGTTACCGACAGGGTTTGCAAAATCTGACGTCACTTCTTCGACAGTTTGATAGAATTCACCAGTGAGACCGTCAGGACCTTGAATTTTCCCGGTGGGAAGGTTTGTTTGTTTTTAATTTAAAAGCTCATTAAAAAAAAAAAAAAGCTGTAGAGATACACAGACTTTCTCTTTCCTCTAGTGCGAATTTCGGCATCTGGTATCTTCCAAGAGATTTGTCCCGTGAACCAGAGTTGTCAAAGCATCAGCGTAAAGTTATGAGTGAAACTCTCGTCAAATTTTTAACGTTGTTGAATGTATTGGCATGAAGATATTTGTAACACTTTCTTGTGTTCTTAAGATCTGAAATAGCAATTTTCATTTATTTATTTATTTATTTTTGTGAAGAGAACATTTATTTGCAATTACAGGCACACCCACCTGCTGTGGTACCACTGCTCCCCACACTCATTACAGATCACAGAGGTCATCGTGTCTTCGTCTGGATTTGAGTTCCGCACCCAGCCTGCAAGGAAAGGTGCTCCTCTGGTGATTACGGTGACCTTGCAATTGAACTTCTCACAGCTTCCGCATTTTATTTTGTCTGTGCGCCCCCCACCACTCGGGGCAAGTGGTGTTCCTGGATGCGAGATTCCGTGTATGCGGCTCTCAACTGCTTCAGGTCCTCGTGTGCCATTTCCATGACAGCCGTTTCCGCAAATTCTCCCGGCGACATGGTCCCAGAGAGCAAGCTTTGTTGTAAGTGAGAATTTTGGGGGGGGTTCTTCAGATTGGTGACTTGGCTTCTAACACAAGTTTTGTATTTTTTGAGGTTCTTTAAATAGACGGTCAGAATGTCTCTTGCGAAGTTGTGCCACATATCGGCTTTGGGCTGCTGGTCCGTGGAAGAACTAGGTAAAGCTTCATAAAGAAGCTCTGTGCCTTTAGCTCTCACAGGTACTGTGGGATCTGGCAACTCACTGGATCGCTCATCAGCGGATTGAGGGGCACCGCCCGTGAAATGATGGCGCCTGAAAACAGCACTAGTCCAGTGGAACCTGAGAAAAAAGCATTTCACGGGCGGTGAAATAGCAATTTTTAAAAAAGTTTTTAAAAATTTAGTTATTTTGGAGACGGAGCATGAATGGGGGAGGGGCAGAGAGAGAGGGAGACACGGAACTCGAAGCAAGCTCCAGGCTCTGAGCTGTCAGCACAGAGCCCGACGTGGGGCTCAAACTCACGGACTATGAGATCATGACCTGAGCCGAAGTCGGACGCTCAACCGACTGAGCCACCCAGGCGCCCCTGAAATAGCAATTTTTTGACTGCTGATATTGATCGTTTGTGTTTTTCTTGTTTTTTGTTTATTTTTTTCCCCTCGGTCAGTCTGGCTCCGATTTGGTCAACTGTGTGATCTTTTCAAAGAATCAGTGTCTGGCTTTGTCCCCATTTTCTGGTTTTTGTTGGTTCCCTGTTTCTCTGGTATCTTTTCTTATCTTTATTCTTTTCTCTGGTTTGAGTTGATGGTTTTTTTTTTTTAATCTTGAGTTAGAAACTTTGGTGTTTGATTTTGGAACTTTATTCATTTCTGACAGAAGCCACTTAAAGCTACGGATTTCCCTCTACACCCGGCTTTAACCGCACCCCATAAACTGTCACCTGTTGTGTTTCCGTTATCCCCTCGGGGTGAAGTAGTCTCTAATTTCCATGGTGATGTCCTCCCTGAGCACGCGTTACTTAGATGTTGTTGGCATCCGTACGTTTGGGAGTTTCCTAGGTCTCTCACTGTTGATTTCTGGTTTAATTGCTCTGTGGCCAGAGAGCACACTCTGTCTGACTTCGATTCCTTTACACTTAGTGTATTTGCTCCGTGGCTCAGAATGGGGTCCGTCTGGTGAGCAGACCATCTGCACTTGGGAAGAATGTGCATCTTTTAGTTGCTGGGTTTAGTGTTCGATATCAATTTTGTCAAGGTGATGGATGATGTTTTTCAGGTCCTCTATGTTTCTATTGACTTCTCTCTCCAGCCCTTTTGCTGTTACAACTATGGACTTGCTTTCTTCTTCCAGTTCTACCCAGCGTTTCATGTACCCCGAGGCTCTGTTTGTGCTTGTTTCCTTGTCCTGGCGAATGGACCCTCTTATCTTCATGAAATGTATGTCTTTATCTTTGGCAACATTCTGTGCCTTGGAAGTTATTGTATTTGATGTGAGTAAATCCACCTTAGCTTCTTTTTTTTTAAAAACTTTTTTAATGTTTATTTCTTTTTGAGAGAGAGACAGAGACAGAGCATGAGCAGGGGAGGGGCAGAGAGAGAGAGAGAGAGGGAGACACAGAATCGGATGCAGGCTCCAGGCTCCGAGCCGTCAGCACAGAGCCCGACGCGGGGCTCGAACTCACCAGCGGTGAGATCGTGACCTGAGCTGAAGTCGGACGCTCAACCGACTGAGCCACCCAGGCGCCCCAAAGCCACCTTAACTTCTTATCCTTACTGTCTGCATGGTGTAGGCGTTCCATCCATTCACTTTCAACCTGTTTTGTCCTCGTACTTAAGGTGCTTCTGTTGCAGACGGTATGAAGTCGGGTCTCGTTTTGCATTTTATCCATTCGATGACCTCTGCCTTTTTAGTTGGATTACTTATTCTATCAATGTTTAGGTGTGTTGTTTTGTATTTAGTTTTTCCTCTTTTTGTCTGTTACTGCTCTTGTACTTTCTTACCTCCTTTTGGATTACGTGACTATTTTTACAACTAATTCCGCCATGATCTACGTCTTGACTTTTAAGTGACACATCCTTGTGTCGTTATTTTGGGGGTTATTCTCGGGATACGGCATACACTCCCCAATTTTTCAGTCCACCCGGTCAATGCTGTGTCCCTTCAGCCCAGAAGGGTGTTCACACCCTGATCCTTCGTGGGATCATCATCAAATGTGTTACTTCACACGCGTGATAAGCCCCCGAGACAACGTCTACTTTTTGCTGTAGGCAGTCTTAGGTGTTTGCAAGAAATTAGAGGGGAAATGCTCATGTTCTATTTATCCATGTACTTTCCACTTCTGATGCTCTTTGCTCGTTCTTGAAGACCCACATTTCCACGTGGTATCATTCTCCTTGGCCTGAGGGAGCCCCTTTACATTTCTTGCGCCATAGGGTCCTAGAGGAGGATTCTCTCGGTTCTCCTTCAGCGGGAACATGTTTATTCGTTGTTGAGGAGACTGCTTTCGTTGGACGTAAAATTCTTGGCCGAGAAGGCTTTCCCTCAGCACTTTCAAATTGCTAAGATGCTACTCTTTCTCATGGTGGTTTTCTCCCTCTTCTTCACGTCGGGTGATTTCTATCTTTCAGTCTGTATTCTACTTCACTGCGTCTCTCCTCCGTCATCTCCAATCTGCCAATTAAGCCCCACAGGTAAATTTTTTCATTCATGATACTTTATTTTTCAGTGCTAGAGTTTCCATGTGGATGCTTTTGACGTTTTCTGCTTGATTTTCTGCCTCTCCATTGACGGTGAGGCTGTCTTCCCTTCCTTCGTGGAGCATAGTAGCGTTGGGTTTATCTCAGTTTCTTCTCCCTTGCAAGGGTGTCACTCTCCTCACGACTCGGTTGTGCGACACTTCTGGAAACCACTGCTTTCTTACGAGACTCTGGATTCTGTGACGTCACTCCAGCTCACCTGGATGGACGCGGGCAGCACAGTCTGCCACACCCGCGAATGGCAGGGGTGCAAATCTCGGCTCCGTCAGCTTCCCCTCTGCCCGGTGCACGTGGCTTCGGGGGCCCACCCAGGGCGCCAGCGTTCACGGAAGCTTTGGGGGACAAGATTGGTTTGTTAGGTAATCTACACCGGAAATGGAACCCTGGAAGCCACTTTTTACTTGTCGATGTGTTTACCAGCCAGAGGGGCAGGGAGTAGAGTTCATCGTGTGCTTAGATGTAGCTCGTCCCGGGCCCTTATGTGGAACGGGCCCACCTTCGCCTCCCCCCTCTCCCCTCTCCTCTGGCATTTTGTCGCTGGCCTGCATGAGTGACCAGGCAGCACTTGGAATATATTGTCTGGAGACTCCCGGAGGTCGTTGAGCGTATTTCTGATTTTCCACCGAACCACGGGCACTGCACTGGTAGCAGACTTCCGCCCGGGGGTCACAAAGACCGCGTGGCATCCACTGACCTCCCACGCCCTGGCCGCCGGCACTCTATGGCCCACGAGGTTCTCGCGTGCTTCCCGCCCCTGCAGCCCCCTCTTGCCACCTGGTACCAAAGCCGACCTCCTATGTGTCAGGTCTGAGTTTTGGCCGCCCCGTCCGTGAGCCACACTCTGCCCCACGCTTACCGTGCGTGACGTCACCCCGACCCGGGGCTTGCACAGCATCGTTGTTTACTCTGCACACACAGCTGCCATTTTAGCAGGGCTCCGGAGGGACAGCTTGCGTCTGCCCCAGAGAGCGTCGGCTGGGGTGGCCTGAGGGCCGGGGAAGACGTGAGCGCCCGGGGCCGGACTCACGGGAGCCCTCGTCCCTCGCACGCGGGCCACTGATGCTGGCTGTCTGCCGGAGCCCCCGCGCGTGGCCTCCCCGTGTGGCTGCTTCCTCCCAGTATGGCGGCAAGTACCAGGGGAGGCCACCCCAGAGAAGAAGGTGGGAGGAAGGGCGTGGCATCTTCATGGCCTGGCCTCACGTCCTCTGTGCCTTCTCGGTTGAGGTGGCACGACGCGTGCCGGGTCTGAGGACAGGGGACACCGGCCTGGCCACGAGACGATTGCACGGCCGCCGTCTCAGTCTGGAAAGAGCACAGGAGATGGGATGTAGGAGGTGATCACATCTGGCAGAGCATCAGCCACAGAGATTCTCTGATGAGTGAGGGAATGTTAATAATTATTGATGAATAAGTAGCTCTCCCATCTGCCGCTTTCAAGAGCTCAGGGTGGACTGTGCAAAAACACTCATTTGTTCGAACAAATCTATTTGCAGGGTCCGCCAGGCGCCCCTCAAGGTTCCTGGTCTCCAATGGCCAGTAGCAACCCGTTCTTACATGACACAGGGCTTGCATCGCGATCCTCGCGGGCCAGGCCCCTCGAGAGGGTTTTACGGGTGTTCCCTCATCTAGTCCTGTGCCTTCTGAGGACCACACGCTCGGTCCGCGGGTGACGTCTGCACATCGTGCGGCAGGCGATGGGCGACCACACGTCACTAGGGATCCTTCTTCCCGGCGCCGGCGTCTGGGTCACCACGCTGCTTTTCCCTCGCGGTCCTGAGGGTCTGCACCCCTGGCGAGCTGATGACCCAAAGTGTGCAGGGCCCAGTACGCCAGGCCCAGATCACGGCCGGAGCCGGGGACGGTCGGAGGGAAGGCCTGTCTTAAATCTGCCGTGGGAGGCGAGGGCTCGGGGCGGGGGGAACAGGGTCGGTGGGAAGGCAGAGCAGGGGAGTCTGGTGGGAGGGGCATTTAGCTGAACGTGTCTGGACGATTCTTTCCGGATCTGTATCCTGCTCTGGACCAGAACCAGAGAGACCTGGGTCTTCTCGTGTCCGCAGCGACGGGAGGGCAGTTTGTTTCCGCGCGCTCAGTGCGGGCCAGTGCCTGGGGTCCGGAGCAGGTGCCCAACGTCCAAGCATGCGTCGGGGGACGTCTGTGATGGTCCCACAGGCTCCTCCCACGTGGCAGGGGCCGGGTCAGCCCCGACCCGGAGCACCGTCTCTCTCATCCTGCCCGTCCAGAGACCAAGACCCGGGCGGAGTCCTCGGTCACCGGGCACGGTCACCGGAGCCCCTGCGGCGCCCTGCACCCCTCTCCGTCCCCCGCCCCGGTGTGTGGCCGCCTGGAAGGGGTCTTCCTTCCACACCGGTTTGCACAGCTTGCTCGTTACTTCAGAACCCCGTCCCGCGCTCCGTGCGCCCGAGGTCAGGGTCACCCTCCACACCCGGACCTGATCGCCGCCGGTGTCCCGGAGTGAATGAGAGACACCCCCTTCCCCCGCGGGGAAGGGATTGGCTCCGTGGCCGGGGCTCTGTCAACAAACGTGCCTGCGGAAGGATGTCCCGCGGGGTCTGGCGGCCACCCCTCCGCGCATCACGCCCGCATCGCCCGCCGCACCGTGACTGCTGATCCGGGACAGAGGGCTTCCTGCTTTCTGGTCTTGGGGCCCCCACTCAGCTTTTGGCTTTGCGCCTGAGCCGGGAAGTGGGGGGGTGGGGACTGCAGATGGCGGGGCCACACGGCGCCAGGCCGCAAGGACCGCGGCGGACTGCGGCGCCCCTTGAGTATTGCGTCCTGCGGGGGATCTGTTACGGACGTGATGTGGAGGCGGGGTTTGGGGCGGGGACTGACTTATTCCTGGAAAAGGGGACAGAATTAGCAGGACCCTCCACCGTGATTCAGCCCAGGCCTGAGGGCAGCCGAGGTGGGGCCGCCCAGGCTCCCTTCTGGTTCCAGGACACCCCCCCCCCCCACAGACCATTCCCAGGCCCACGTCCACGGCGGACGGCTGGCTTCTGCAACAGACTATGTCCGGTCACGGAAGAGCCGTATCGATTGAACAGCTGAATCGTCCCAGCAGGTGCGGCTCAATCTAGCCCCATTTTCTGCAACACAGAGGATTCATTCCCTCGGCGGACGGCGCTGTCTAAACGGCCGCCGCGTTTGTAGGTCGGGGGCCTCTCCTCCCTGTCCTGCCCCTCGGAGCCCCCTGCCCTGCAAACGGCGGAGAAAATTGATGTGTGAACTGCCCACCCGGGCACATTGGGGGGTGTGGAGAGAGGAGGGGAGACAGACATTCGTCACTCAGCCAAGTTCCTCTTGAAATCGAGTCTTCGGAGAGGAGCGCGGAGCCGGGAGCCGTCACGCGGGGTCAGAGATGCGAGGGCCTCGCCCAAGCTGGCGTCCCGGGCCAAGGGCCCTTCTCAGGGAGGACCCGTGTTGGGGCATCTTCCCCGGGCCAGCAGGGGTACTCCCGGGGCATCTGCTTTGGGGACCCGCATGAGTTAATCCCTTTGCTGCGGACGTGCCACATGGCCCATCCGGGGCTGGGACAGCACTCACAGGGCCGGGTCCTCTCCACGGGGCTGACTGTCCCCCCTCCAAACCCCAGTGGGGCCTCCACCCAGCCTTCAGAGGTGCTCAACCTGTTCCCCCAGCCTTGATGCAGATAGAAAGGCACCCGGAAGCAGGGAAGGGAGGGACGTGGTACCTCCAACGTCAGCGTGGGACCCAACCCGTCACGCCCCCCCCAAGCTCGTGCCTCCTTATTCTGAGGGCCGCTGTCCAGCCACCCAATGCCGTCCGGGCCACACCCACTCCAAAGTTCCACAGGCGAGGCTCCGGCCACCACATGGTGCGGCTGATGTACATTTCTGATATAATTCGTGATCATTTTCTTGGCATTGAAACGCCATTTGTGCGTCCTTTGTGTTGAGTCTTTATTCGTGCACTTTTCCAATTTCTTCTGTGGGCTTCTTGGTCCTTCCCCAATGGATTTGTAAGAGGCCTTGAATGCTCGGGTAGTAACCCTTTGCCGTGTGTTGAAGACGCATTATTCTCAGTTTACCGGGTGCCGTGGGACCTTTCTTAATGTGTGAAAAGACCACATTCTGGGGACAGCATGTTTATGCGTCTTTTCTTCTCAGGCTCCTGTTTTCAGGGCGTCCGCCCTCCAAGGTCATGATACAGATGTGGCTGTGCCCTGGAGGTGACTGTGCGATCCCCAGCCCGTGTGTCCACCCGGCGTGAGGGGACGCGCCTCTGTCCCCTGCCTGGGCTGTCCAGCACCAGTCTGCAAAGAGGAGGCAGTTGTCCGTGGCTCAACTGTCCCCTGCCTTGGAGGACTTCCCAATGCCGTGCCCCGCCCTTGGCGCCCTGGCTCTGTGCAGCCCGCGCTCGGGCACCAGCCCCGGGCAGCCAGGTGCCTCCGCAGCCCCTCGGTGGGCGCCGAGGAGCTCCAGCACGCAGGGTCCCCTGGGCTCTCCGGCCCGGCATGGGGTCCCCCGTTCCGCTCAGGTGTGACCCTTGATCCATCTCAATGCCTGCCCGTCCCACATTCCAGGCCCTCGGGTGACCTGAAAATCTCCGTTCAAAAGAGAGTGTGGACTTCTCGGAGATGACCTATAGGCAGCAGAGGAGGGTCTGGCTTGGACAGGAGCGCCTCTGGGCACCCGTGGGGACCGTGTGCTCCTGCCCGTCACCGCTCGGCAGGCAGTGATGGCTGGGGACTGCGTGGCCGCGGGTGCACCAGCTCGTCTTCAGCACGTCCGGCCGGCCAGCCCAGCGCCCGGGTGGGGACACCCGAGGGACAGCAGGGACGGTCCCTCAGCCCGCGCCCTTCCGCCAGGGTCCTGCCCAAGAGGGTGTGTTGTCACCAGCACTCTGGTGGTGAGGGTCCCGCCCGCAGCGGGTCTGTGAGAGCCGGGGATCAGAATCACACAGGTGACCCCATGCGTACACATCACAGGACAATCGGCTCATTACGGTGGCCCTTGATGGCAGCCGCCTGATGCTGCACGTACCTGGGTCCTCACGGCAGCGCAGGGCAGGCGGCTGCAGGCAAATGCCCCCTCCCGGCCTCCACTACTCCGTCCACGGCACCGGAAGGATGCTGAGTGTCCCGGGTCACAAAGCCAGCCGGGAGAATCCCAAACGGAACCGCCCACAGCCTGTCCCTCCAGACTATTCCTCTGCCCCTTTTCTATCCCAAACCGAGTCCAAAGACTTACTCCGCCCCCTCCTCTCTTCTCACGGGTCCCCTCCGAGACCCTGCGCCCACTGACTCTTTGCTTTGGTCAGTCTCCTGCCGGTGTCACTGAGGTGGCCCCTCGGGACGTACCTCCCTGGCTCATCCCCAACAAGGGGCGCCCCCGGCCTGCGCCTCCGTGTCCTTCCCCTCCCCCTGAGCCCCCACCCCATCCGATCCAGGCCTCCAGCACCGCCGGCACGGTGACCCCTCCCAGCGGGATGTCCAACTCAGCCGCACCCCCCACGCCCTGCAGAGAGCACTGGCTCCACCCCTCCAGGTGTTTGAGTGCAAACCTTGGAGTTGTTCTAGAAGCTTCTCTTCCCACATCCAATCCACGAGCAGACCCCAGTGATGCTCCCGTCACAATACGTGTGTCCATCTGGCTTCTTCCACCGCTGCCCACCCCCCAGGCCGGCCTCACGAGCGTGCAAACTGGGCGGGCCCCCGGGCCCTGCACTTGGCTTCAGGCTCTGTGGCCGGAGTTCTGAAATTTTTCATGATTTTTTTCTATAATTTCTTTTTTTCTTTCTTTTTTTTTTTTTTTTACTGCTTATTTTTTTTTTTAATTTTTTTTTAACGTTTTATTTATTTTTGAGACAGAGAGAGACAGAGCAAGAACAGGGGAGGGGCAGAGAGAGAGGGAGACACAGAATCGGAAGCAGGCTCCAGGCTCTGAGCCGTCAGCCCAGAGCCCGACGCGGGGCTCGAACTCACGGACCGCGAGATCGTGACCCGAGCCGAAGTCGGCCGCTTAACCGACTGAGCCACCCGGGCGCCCCATTACTGCTTATTTATTTTTGAGACAGAGAGGGCACATAAGTCAGGGAGGGGCAGAGAGAGAGAGAGAGGGAGACACCGAATCCGCAAGCAGGCTCCAGGCTCTGAGCTGTCAGCACAGAGCCCGACGCGGGGCTCGAGCCCACAGACCGCGAGATGGTGACCTGAGCTGAAGTCGGACGCTCAACCCACTGAGCCACCCAGGCGCCCCGTAGAGAAGAGGACATTTTAAAACTGTAAGTGTCCTTTCTTGATGAAGGCTCTGTGGGGAGCGTGTGGACCCACCGTCCTGTTGGGGAACCACAGGCGCACGCGACCCTGAGGGAGTGCGGACTTGTGCCTTTAGGGGAAGGGGCTGGGAGAGAAGGGGCTGCCCAGATAGACAAGGGAGGAGTCCATGGAGCCCATGCAATTTCCCGGCGTGCTGCCAGGGACCGGCTCGTCGTTGGCGCCCCTCCATCCGGGGGGCCGGGAGCGACGTGGTGAAGGGGAGGGAACAGGACGGAGCCCCAGCGAAGGGGGAGCCCAGGACCCCAGCGGGTTCCCTCTCCCTTCACTGCACACGAGGATACCGACCAGGAACCCACTCCCCACCTTGCGCTGCACGGGCCGGGAGAACGCGACCCTGACGTTTCTGTGACTCTGTGTCATACAGGCAGACGTTTTGGGGGACAGGAAGTTCCTATGAAGGATTAATGCCGAGGTCTTCAGTTTTATGTAATGAAAATACTTTCTGGTCTCTCCTCTTTTTATAATCTTGGTATGTGCTACAGAATTTAAAATATAGGCATCTTCGTAGTTCCCTTTTTGATATATTGTTCACCACGCTTAAAATAAAATCCTGTGCTGCAAATGAAAGGAAATAACTCGGTGCTTTTCATCTGCGAGGGAAGAAAGCTAACTGGCGTGTGTATGTCCCTCCTGCTGGCTTCAGGACCCAGACTTCTGCACGGAGCAGGGGCTGAGTGGAATTTTGGGTGATGGGTGAATGGGTGCCCCCGAAAACCACCGGCCAGCAAGCCTGTCACTGCTATTTTGATCGGATTTTTGCTAGAAATGCAATCAAGGGAGGCGGGGTGGGGGGTGGTGGGGAGGAGCGGGTGGAAGACGGGATCTCAGCTTTCTAAATAAGAGGTTGGCGTGGGTTCCAGATCCCCGTGGAGCTGGCTGCCTGAGTGGGGGGGGGGGGGCCCAAGGCAAAGGGGCCCAGCCCTGCACGCCTTTGCCTTGAGCCCCCCCCCCCCAAACTCAGGGACTGTCGAGGACCCCTCAGCTTGGCCCAGAGGCTGGTGGTCCGGGTCAAAGTGACAATGCCTGGGGGCGTGCGGGGGGCTCAGTCGGTTAAGCGTTCGGGACTCTAGATTTTGGCTCAGGTCGTGATCTCAGTTTGTGAGGTCAAGCCCCGTGTCGGGCTCTGTGCTCACCGTGCGGAGCCTGCTCGAGAGTCTCTCTCCCGCTCTCTGCCCCTCCCCTGCTCGCATGCTCACGCTCTCTCCCAAAACTAAACAAAAGCAAACATTTAAAAAGAAAAGTGGGGGTGCCTGGGTGGCTCAGTCGGTTAAGCGTCCGACTTCAGCTCAGGTCACGATCTCACACTCCGTGAGTTCGAGCCCCGCGTCGGGCTCTGGGCTGACGGCTCAGAGCCTGGAGCCTGCTTCCGATTCTGTGTCTCCCTCTCTCTCTGCCCCTCCCCCGTTCATGCTGTGTCTCTCTCTGTCTCAAAAATAAATAAATGTTAAAAAAAAAATTTTTAAAAAAAATAAAAAAATAAAAAAAAAATGAAAAGTGATCACGCCCGGGCCTAGCGTGTGTCCCCGGGCACGTGGCGTTCAGTTATGGCTGGCGGCTTCCATATGCTGCCCGCTGACCTGTGGCACGTTGCGGGGCGTGTCCGGTGTGCAGCTGGACCCTGAGACGTGCACCTGTGCACCGGGTGTCCTGAGTTCCTTGCCCTTGGCCTCCGGCTGCCACCTGGGGAAGCAGAAGCGGGACGGGCTGCAGGGTGTATGGGGAAACTCCATGTCTTCAACCGCTTTTCTAGAACCTTCCAACCTTGGCTCTGGGTTGTGAGTCTGACGGGGAGTGAAGTCACTGTCATCTCCCAGCCGTTCCTGTTCTCCGTGGGAACCGGAAGCCGCAGGCGGGATGCTGCCAGGCCGTGGCCTTGGGGTGGCAGTGGTGTGGCCCCATCAGTGAACATTCTTGTGTCCACGCTGGCGATCTGCGTCATCCCCTCCTCTGCCCAGGGGTCCCAGAGGAAGGTGGGTCTGCGGAGTCTCTGAAGAGACCTGTCCCAAGAAAGCTACAGTCCCTACAGGTTGACCCCAATCCCCTCAGGGGGACAAAGGTCAGCAAGGGACGGACACCCGGGACTCTCCTGATATGAGCAGATGTTTACAAAGCCGAGAAGATGTCCCATTTCTTGTTCTGTTAACGAAACCCCAGGAGAGGTTGTGTTATATCCTTCTTGTGAGACCCGGCTTAACCGTAACCACTGGGCCTTGCATATCACCCAGAGGCCACGTCCTGGGGACCGTGGAGCCGCTCCTGGGACAGCCTGGCTCAGATCGTCTCAGCTCAGCCCTTGAGAAGGTGGTGAAGGCCGGGTCCCCGGCAAACGGGGGAAGCACCGAGGAGCCGGAGACGTTCAGGGGGACGCGGCATCCACGGATCGGGTTGGAGATGCGGAAGAGGCAGAGGGGCCGCGGGAATCAAGAGCCGTGCGTCCCCCTCGACGCTGGCTTTGTGCAAACTGGAAAGTCATTTGTAAGAGAGTGGTACGGGCTTTTTTTAAACAAAGAAAACCTTTTTTGAAAAGGACACAGCTTGTAGGTACACCCACTACGTGAGTGATGAGACATTTGGGCCCCAAAATAACAGCTGTAGTAAGACTGAAACACACCAAGTACGTGGGCATCTATGAGCTCAGAACTCAGCTCAGGAAGGCCATCCCGGTCTTTCTGGACACGCGGGAGCACCGGGGAGAGCCACACGTCCCTCTGGCCTTTCCTGTGGGGACGGAGCCTCCTGGGGACGGTGCCGGAGGATGACAGCCGTGGCAGAGGGCTCTCGTCAAGACTCGGGTCAGAGGACGCCACAGGGAGGACGGGGACAGAGGTGCCCAAGATGCGGTCGGCAGACTCTGGACTGTGGGGGACCCCAGGGGACAAGAGATCCCATTCCTCTGACCCAAGGGAAAGGCGAGAATGCTACCCGGCGTGGGGCGGGGACACCCCACCGCCGGGGGCGGCCTGAACGGCAGCGTGCGGCGTGTCCTCTGGGCCCGTGTCTGCACCTGGAGGACAGTAAGCAAGAGAGCGAGTTCTCTGGCGTCTCATGAGGGCACGGATCCCGTCACGGGGGCCCCACCCTCAGGACCTCATCAAACCCTAATCACCTCCCAGGGTCCCACCTCCTAACGCCATCACGTCGGGGGCCGGGGCTTCAATATACGAATCGGGTGGGGGGGCACGAACGGTCCGCCTGGAACTCCTGTGGGCTGAAGGAGCCCCCGGGAAACCTGCCGACAAGTGGCAGTTGTGTGGGCTTCGGAGCCTAATTCAAGCTCGCGCGCTGCAGAGAAGGTTCGGAAACCACGGTCAACGCGAGCACCGTCAATCAGATGGCCGTGGGGGTTGGACGCCCGGCCGTGCGCGGAGCCCCTGCGAGCTGGCCCGTCCTGGGTCCCCCCTCCAATGGGGCGGACAGCAGAGGCCCCTTCCCTTTCCAGCAGCTCTGACTCCAAATCCCGACCACTGACCGTTCCGTGGCCTCGAGGGGCGACACCACCTGAGTATCCGGAGCTCGTCTCCAGCTTCTTGGTGACTTAAGGCTAACAAAGCACCTGGAGCCGTTGCTGGCACAGAGGCGGGCTCGCCGAGGACTACCCTCTGCGACCCTAGCACAGACCAGGTGCCTGGGCCACGCGTGCGCAGCCCTGACTGCCTCCCGCCCGTCCCCTCCCCGGCCTGGGCCCCCCGGGACCCCAAGCAGGTGCCATCTGCGCAGTGTGGCCTGGGGCGGGGAGGAAGCTGGTCAGCAGACCCCTTCTCCCCGCGGCTAGAACCCTGTCCGCAGCGTCCTGCCTCCCGCCCCGTGGGCTTCCCCTGAAGGGGACGCAGCACTTCCCGGGCCCAGGGGTCCATGCACGGGCATGACAAGACGTGACGGGAAGCCTTGCGGGGTCTTGTTTTTCGGGGGAGGCGGCAGTCATGTGTCTGGGCCGCCAAAGACTGGCCGGCCTCAGAGGGCGTAGGACCGTCAGCCCTGAGGGTTTCAAGGCAGGTGCTATTGGGGCCCAGGGAGGGGATTCAAGATGTGTGTGTGTGTCCGTGTGCAAGGACACGCCTGGATATGTAAGTGCACGTCTCCCCAAGGACAGAGGAAGGTGTGGGACGCCACTCCGGCCCGAAGCCTTGCTGGCAGTGCAGCCAGGGAGGGGTTGGCTCAGGCGCTGGGATCAGCTTGAGATCCTCTGGCCCCTCTCACCCCATCCTTTCCCGAGGTCGGTGGGACAGACCCCCAGGTGATGCCTGACACTCGGGACGGGTGAACCAAGCTCTTAGCCACAGAGGTTCCCTCCCACCGTCCTTCCCCTGGAAACCGGCCCCCCTCCTGGCAAGTCCCTGGCCAGCTGAGGCTCCTGTGATGACTATTTTGGCCAAGACAGGTTGCCCAACGCGTGGGCCCCAAATGCTCCTTCCTGGGCTGGCCTCCCCCAGACACAAGGGTGCACGCGCACGGCTTGGGGGCACACCCCGCTCCAGGGACGGGAGACGTCCCACGGTCCCCCCAGCGACACCTCACCCTGACCCGGGCCGCGCTGACGAGTTCCGGACACAGCCACCAGCTCGCGAAGGTAGGCCAGGCGCGGGCAGGCTGAGTGGCTTGCAGATGGAGGTCGCTAACTCGTTCATTGACCAGAGAACTGCCTTTCCCTCTCCTTCTCCTCAAAGATCCTTCCCTTTCTTGGCCCTAAAATGTCCGCCAGGGTCTCTGGGGAAATGGGTTTCCACGCTGCCCCCTGGCCCTCGCCGACCTGGGGCTCGATCCCCTGGCCTCTGCCCGGGCTCCTCACCCGCCTTGCTGGGGCCTCGATCTGACGGCCCGCAGCCCGGACGTGCACCCTGCCTTCCAGGGGCTCCACGCCTGAGGGTCCCCCCCGAGCCCCCGCCGCTGGCTGTCCCATCTTATCAGCCTGACCTCCCCCGGGCAGACCCAGGCCACCCTCGGTGGTGGCCACTGGCTGGTCCCACCCACGCTGTGGTGCTCACTCATCCACGATTCATTCATCTGTTCACGGCCGTGCTCATCGGACAAGACAATACTGAGGGTGTTCTTGGGGGGAAATTGAAGGGTCCCCGCTGGGCCGGAGGCTGGGGCCTGGCTTGGGGCCCACCGGGAGCTCACTGGCCGCGTGACATGGGACGCTCCTGACCCCTCTGACCCAAGTGTCCTCGCCCGCAGACGGGACACCTGCCAAACAAAGGGACAATGTCCAGAAGGCCACCCGGGACGGCGGGAGAGCTGTTGTCACACACACACACAGAGGCAGGAAAAGGAGGTGGCAAGGACCCGGGGCACCTGGCCCGTGCGCTGCGGCTGCTCTGGAGATCAGCACCGGGCTCCCTCAGAGCAGCAGAACTGCCGTCACACGGGCCTGTCATCCCGCGTCCAGGAGTGTCCCCAACTGGGAGTGTCCCCAGCAGAGTTGTGGCAGCGTCACGAGCAGACCCTGGCACACTCACGTTCTCAGCCGCAGGGTTCGCACCAGCGAGAAGGTAGACGCCATCCGGTCTCCTGTGGCGGGTGACCGATCAGTCCCACGTCGTCCGTCCACGCCACAGAATGTCACTGTGCCACGGAACCACGTGGATGAGCCTTGGGAGGAGGTTCAACACGGCGCTGAGCGAAATAAGTCGGCCTCCATTCCAAACACGTGAAGGACGCAGAGGAGGCGAACCCACAGACACGGGGAGCAGGGGGTGGGGGCCGGGGGTCAGGGTCTCACGGGCCACCTTGGGATGTTCCTCGTCTGCAAGATGAGACAACAGGGGCTCCCCTCCGGCGTGTGTGAGGTTCGGGGAGCCCGCGCACGGACGAACCGGACCCCCTTCACCAGCGCTCACCCCGCGGTGGCTCCGTGGAGGCTGCGGGCAGAAGCAGGGCAAGCGTGTGGGACCAGGGCGGGTACCGGGTCTACCGAAACCGCTGGGAGCGGTACGGTCCTTCTCAAGGTCGCCTTTCCCTTGCACGCTTTGTGTGGGCCCAATAGAAGGGCTAACGGGTCATAGCCCAGCTCCCAGGAGGCCCGTCCCCCTTTACAAGGACCTTGCTCCCCGGCAGCTTGGGCGTCACCCCAAGAAGTGACACGAGCGGCCCTTGTCGTCCTCGTCCACTCGCTCGCGGGCTCTGGACCCAGTGCCCACTGCGGGCCTGGCCGTCCCGGGTCACTCCGCGTGGGACGGAAGTCATTGGAGGACGGGGTCCCCCAAGGTACCCCTGAGCCTGTGCACAGGGCTGCTCGGCGTCACCATCACTTGCCCTCAGGGCTCCCTGGTCCCCCAGACCCCTCTTCGTTCCAGCAGATGGTTTGTGTCTCGGTGGGCGCCCTGGGTCCCTGCTCAGCCCGCTGCCAGAGGGCTTCGAGCCCACAATTCCGAAGCGCTGTCACCTCCGGGAGGGGAGCCCAGCGCCCTGATCCGTAAGCCTGTGAGGGGACAAATAGCAAACTCCTGAGGCTGATGGGGGCGAGGCAAGGAGCTAAAGACACGCCCTGAACGGCACCGGCACTGGCTGTCCCACTCATGCTGAGATGCGGGTGACGCGGAGCCTGGTCAAGACCTGACCCCCATCTGGCGGTGGGGGGACAGCCCAACTGGGGCAGGAAGTGTCCCTTTGGCGGGGAGCACAGGCTGGGGGTCCTCTGCTGTGGAGGGATGGCGGCGGAGGGGCGGGACCCAGGCCTGGGTGCAGGCAGGACACCTGCCTGTCTCTTGTGCCCTGCGCCCTCCCCGGGGGACGAGCCCACCAATTCCCCAGACAGAATCCGATCGGTCTCCCAGTGATGGACGAATTGGCTGCCTCCAAGTGATGTCCATTCCCGGCCCATTTGGTTTCTGCAGGACGACGTTGGAGAAGAGAATCGGGGACGTAGCACTGTGTCTTCTAGAAGCTTCTGGCAGAACAATTGAGCTGCTTTGAGTTGCACAAGGAGGCAGATTGGCTCTAGTGGCTGCCATAAGAGGGTCAGGCACAGGTCCTGAGAGCAAAACCTCCCCAAATTGGGAGAAGTGCAGGGGACAAGGGGCTCGGGGAGCCCTGGAGCTGGTGTGCCCGTGCCCCGGGGATCTGGGCTGTGAGCAGGGGTCAAGGCGTCTGCCTAGAGAGGGTCGCACGTGGCGGGGGCAGCGTCCACACATGCGCCAGGCCCTGGCGAGGATAAGGGTGAGGGTCTGCCCCGCGCAGGGCAGGGGCGGCAGAGCCCGGTCTGGGGACTGAGCAGCCTCGTGGTTCCCGCCCTGACGCCTCCGTGCGTCCCCTCCCAGGGCTGGGCTGCGCAGCGGGAGCTCAGGCCAGGGTGGGGGGTGGGGGAAGGGGTTCCAGGGCTTCCCCAGCTCCATCCGGACCCCCAGCTGGGCAGCGCTCTGGAACCTCTGAGGCACCAGCGTGGACCGAAGTGCCCATGGCCCCTTGTCACTGGGGAGTTAGGCTGTTTCTGCCGCAAGGTGGATGCCTCAGGAAAAGCTTTTTGCCTGGATGTGTGAGCACGTCCACTGTCACGGCTACGGCCGGCCTGGAAACAGGTCTCCTGGGGGGGCCCTTGTAGGACTTTCCTGCCAAATGCACAGTCTGGATCTGCACCCCGTCCCCAGCGCCCGCTTCTGGGGAAGAACGGAGGTGCCAGACCAAGGCAGCCTCCCCTCCCCCCTTCGATCAGGTCCCTCAGGGCAGTGGCCTCAGCAGAAGAGTCGGGCGGGTCTGCAGCGCCCGGAGCACCCCGGGATGCAGACCCCGCTCCCCTCTCTCGGCGGTGGGCACCCCCTGCTCCGGGGATTGCTGGGGAGGGGGGGGTCGAGGCAGCCGCTGCTGCATATCCATGACGGACAGAAGCTCAGAGACTCCCTGCTCCTCTGGTTGCCGTATTTCACGCTTACGTGGAGCCGAGTTGGGCTGCAATGAGCCCCACACTCTGGAAAACCCCCCTGGGGAAGTGTGACAAGTGGCGCCTCGCCTAGGCGTTCAGGGGCGACTTCCGAGCACACGGGGAATTTCTGGGTACCAGGCGGGAGGTTGCACAGCACAGCTTGGCCCGTGGGCCACCCCCAGGGCCGCCCTCTGGCTCCTTCCCTAGGCCAGAGGGGCTTGGTCCCAGGTTCCCAGGGCCCTGCCAAGCAGTAACCAGTGGCCAAGGTGCCCCAATTCCAGCCTTTCTCTTCTCTTAACCCTCGTCGAAGCTCCCCCAGCCTCCCTCTTTCCCCACCTGTCACGCGGGGGCTCAGCCGAGAACAGAGGTGACCAGCTCCTGGGAGAGGGGGCCGGCCGGCGGGAGGAGGGATGGGGGGCACACGTGTCATATGCCCTCCCCCTAGGGAAGCTGGCGGGGTTCTTCAGGGAGGGGGAGCAGGGTCGCTGAGGGCTTCTTGGAGGAGGAGGCCAAGTGGTGACCCCGGGCAGAGACGGCCGTGTGACTGGCCAGTGGGGGCAGCGGTGGTGGATTGCATCTTATCTACTGTGCTGACATCTGGGACCTTCCCTCGGAACCTTCTGGAGACGATGCTTGTGCCCTGCCAAGCCCCCAGGCTAAATTTCCCCAGAGATGGCCCGGATGGGAAACACGTCCTTCCGGCCGCCCCGGGGTTGCTGCGGCAGGGCAGGTACAGGACCGGGCGGCTCCAGCCAATATCCGTGTTCAAACACAGCCTTGTCCGCTCAGACCCTGGCGGGGCGAGTCCCGGCCTGGCAGAAACCCACGGCCCTGCCTTCCGCGTGGAGGACTCGGCGAGTGCGTGGGGGACACGCGGACCCGACGGCTGGGACGTGGCGGGAGCCGGCCCTGGACGAGGCTGCTCGTGGCGGAAGGTTGGCCAAAGCCCCTCGCCGCGCGTCTCCGGCGGCCGAGAGCAGCCCGGGAGGAAGCCAACCTGGGCCCGCGCTCGGGGACTTCCGGGCCGTGGGGCAGCAGCGGCCTCCGTGTCGCCCACGTGGCAGGGGCAGGCCGTTCTCCGAGGAAGGAAGTCTCAATGTACCGCCCGCACTCGCGGGCGTGAGGGCCCAGCAGCCACAGACGTTATTCGGGATTCTTCTGTCAATGTGTCTCTTCCCCATTCATTGATGGACTCCGTCATTTCTTGGGTCAGTGTGGCCTCATGCAGCCGGCCTCGCCCGGGCAGGGAGAACAGGGCAAGACTTGCAGTCAGGGGACGGGTCTCCGGACGGACGCCCCCGCCAGCCCCCACAGCTGCAGGTAGCCTGGGCTCCAGCCCCTCTGCGGTCCCCTCTGGCTTCCGCCACCAAGGGGGCGCTTTCCTGCTGTCCCCACACTCCGGGCCTGTCCCAGGAACGCGCTCTCCCTGGCTCACCCTCAAAGTCGCACCCCTCCCTGCCCCGGCCGCAGAGGCCCCTGCATGAGGCTCTCTGGGACCCTCCAGTCTGCAGCTGCTTGGTAACACGCGTGTGGCCTGCGTGAGCCAGAAGAGGAGACGGGGCGGAGCCGATTTGTCAGAAATTCTGGGAGCAAATGCCCTTCGCAGCATCTTTAAAAATGCAGGGGCGCCTGGGTGGCGCAGTCGGTTAAGCGTCCGACTTCAGCCAGGTCACGATCTCGCGGTCCGTGAGTTCGAGCCCCGCGTCGGGCTCTGGGCCGACGGCTCGGAGCCTGGAGCCTGCTTCCGATTCTGTGTCTCCCTCTCTCTCTGCCCCTCCCCCGTTCATGCTCTGTCTCTCTCTGTCCCAAAAATAAATAAAAAACGTTGAAAAAAATAAATAAATAAATAAAAAAAAATAAAAATGCAAAGCCAGGGTCAGGGAAGGCGGAGCCAGCACGCCCCATCTCTGTGCCTGCTCTGGAGCATGTAGGTCAATGTTTCCATTTCAGAAAGGCGGCCGCCCGTTTCTGCTGCTATTAAGTGGCGTGTGGAGAGCAGGTCGCAGGCCCTGACCGCGGCCGGCAAGGGGACAGTTGCTCTCTTTGGAAGCGCGGTAACGAACCCCAGGCCCCAGTTAGCAAGAGCGGCCGGGAGGCTCTCTGCAAACGGGAGGGAGAAGGGCAGGTCAGGCTCCGGCCTAGAAAGGGCCCCCGGCTCTGCTTCCTGCGGTGGGACCCCCGGAGGGACCGCACGGGGCACAGATCCTGGGCTCTACCCGGGCACCGTGCCAGGCAGGGACGGCAGCAAGGCTTCGAGTCGCTTATGGTCCTTCCTGACCTGAAAGGAATATGTAATCCTGACGGAGAATTTAGAAAACACACGCGTCGTGAAGACCAAAACGAGAGCCCGCCATCTCGCCAAGCGGGGATCACGATGGTGGCTGCCGTGGGCTGAGGGTGGGTGAGCCGTGCCGGGCGCCCATCCCCCGATGCCCCCAAAACGCGCGAGCTTTTCTTACCCCCCCCCGGTCTTGTTGTACCGGTGGGGAGGCTCCAAGCTAGGTGAGGTCCCGTGTCCACGATCGGGCACCGGGGAACACGTCTGGGGGCCTCCACCACCTCGGCCCGGGACGCCTCCCGGGGCGGCGGTGCTCGGGCTCAGAGCTCAGCCCACCGTGTCCAGTCCTTTCCCTGCCGCGTGTGCGTGCGTGTTACAAAGCCGAGGCTGCCCGGCATCTACACCAGCTGTATCTTCTGCTCCCCCCGTGATCCCCCCACGTCCGCGCGTCCTCGCTGGTGTGGCCGTGCCGGTCGCGCCCGCCTCCTGCCCGGCGCCCGCACTCACTGCGATTCCACGGACCCCGAGGCCCCCCGGCCGTCTTCCTGCCCAGGCGCGGGCGCTCGTGGTGAGTCTGCAGTGGAAAGATGGGGCCGGCCGTTCCCGGGGAACCCCTCGGTGCTCGGGAGCGGCTCCAGGCCCTGAGACCCGCGGGCGCTGCGGGAGCGGGTTAGGCTGCTCAGAGGGTCCAGGCCATCCTCCCAGCCCGCAGACAGGGGCGTCTCTGCGGGTCTCCAGAAAGGACATGGGACCACCCTCAGATCAGAGCTGGGTTGATCAGCGTGGAGCTCAGCCAGCTCCAGTGCTAGGAAGACGGTGCCGCCCGCCAGCCCCGGGTAGCCAGGCAGAGAGGGCTCGAGAACCCAGCCATGCCCGGCGGGGGCCCGGGTGGGGACCCAGCCGCACCCTGCGGAGGTCTAGGCCAGGGCCGGCTTTGTCCTGGGCGGGGGGTGGTGGGGGGGAAGGAAGAGGGAACCCTCACCGGCCTCTCTCATGGCTTCGGGGAGCCCCCACCCCCAGTGGAGGAGGGGCCACCCAGCTGCGTGATGGGGGCGGGGCCTTCAGAGCGCAGGTGAACTCTCGTGGGTGGGGGACCCGCTGGGCCTGAGCAGGAGGAGTCAGAGACGTGGGTGGAGGACGAGAATGACCAAGAGGGGTGCCGGGTACGGGGGTCCCGGGAGGAGCGGGGGGTTGAGGGCGTGGGCAGGGATCGGGCGGGGTCCCTGGTAAGGTGCAGGCGTCCGAAAGCCAGGGCCACAGCCTGGACGCACCTGAGGCCCTCTCTCTGCCCCCGTGGGTTTCCAGCCGCATCTCTCCGGTGGAAGCTCTCGTGCCTCCCCGTCTGTCTCCAGGGCATTTGGTGGGAACGAAACCCCACGAGGGATGTGTAAGTGCTTTTGGAAGCCGTCAGGCACTGCACCAACCTGAGCTAATATTATTATTATTGCCATAATTATTGTTGTTCTAAGTGCACACAGATGACGGACGGCCCGCCGGGAGGGTCCAGTCTGCCAAGACATCCTCATATTTTAGCACCGAAATGCTCCGAAATCCACGGAGGAAAGAGGCTTATAGCCAAAGGCATTTGGTTACCGTTGTGCGTGAGTTAACGCGCCTAAGACCCAACTTCACACGGAGGAAAGTCATCCACAAAAAATGAAGTCGGGTTTTCCCCCAGCCCTCGCTGCCACCAGACTCCGGGCTCAAGAGGTAAGAGCGCGGAACCCATCAGGAAGAGGCTTCCCCCCTAACAGGATTGGGCTCGGGAGAAGGGAAGAGTGAGTTATCACTAGCACCCTCCCAAGCCCGGGTCGCAGCCAAGGCCGGCCCGATGGCCAGACTGCCCTGGGCTGGTGACTGCAGGTGCCCAGAGCCCAGCTCAGCGGGGTCAAAGCCGGGATCAAAGCCCCGGCTTTGCCCATCACCCAACTCGGAATCTGAACTGGATGCTGTCTCCCTGCCGTGTGTGCAGCCCAGCCACGCGGTGAATCCTCCCGTGGGCATCTGGGGCCGTAAGACACCCCTTTGGCCCAGCACAGGTCTTCAGGAGCGTCGCCCGCCTCTCAGGAGTTGCACCGAAGGGGTTCCGGGGATCAGGCGGCCACCGTGGAGACAGCATCACGCTCCGTTACAATACTGCTCTCAACGTCCCCCATGATCCCAAAGCCCTCGGCCCCAAGGGCCCAGGAGAGGGGCTCTGTCCTGCCCCCTGTGCCCAACCGCACACCCAGTCACTGGGCTCCCCGAGGCGGGCAGGTCACCGAAGGGTTAGACCAGAGGCAGCACTGTGGCTGCCCAGTGCGGGACACAGGGGCCGAGGGGCACGTGCCCCCCGCCCCGCCCCAGACACCCACCAGGAGGCCCAGCGAGCTCCTAGTCCCCACTGCTATCGCTACCCTCGGGCCAGATGGCGACGTGGGGCTCCCGGCCCGTCGGGAGGGGCGGCCGTGCGGAGCTCTGCCCAGACCACAGCTGACGGTGGCCTCAGCCCAGGACCCGGGGTGCAGCGGCTGGCTCGCGCCCGGCTTCCAGCCTGCCAAGGCTTTTCTGGGTCTGTTTTTACAAAAATTTTAATGTTTATTTATTTTTGAGAAACGGAGAGAGACAGAGCATGATGGGGGAGGGGCAGAGAGAGAGGGAGACACAGAATCCGAAGCAGGCTCCAGGCTCCGAGCCGTCAGCACAGAGCCCGACGCGGGGCTCGAACTCAGGAACCGTGAGATCACGACCTAGGCGGAAGTCGGAGGCTTAAGCGACTCAGGCCCCCAGGCCTCCGCGGCTTCCTGGGTCTTATTTGAGGAGCCAGCCTCCTCGCTCAGGTGTGTGTCACACTATCCTCTCGATGCCCGGGAAAGGGGCTCTGCCGAGGCCTCAAGTGCACGGGACCAGCGGAACCCGGTGGAGAAAACACGAAGTGACACGGATCCCACACCACCCAGGCCAGGGGAGGGGCGGCCGTGGGCAGGCTCAGGGGGGCGCTGGACCTGGGCACAGGACGCCGTCTCCATCAGCTGTCCGGGCCTGCGGTTGGGAAGCCCCAGGCCATCGGGACGGGACAGACGTCCACTCGGGGCCAGAGGCTCCTTCCCCCAGGGCAGTGTGTGCAAAGCCCCCGCAGCCGGGGCTTGAAGGGCCGGGCTTATTCTCTCCCAACTGTGCAGGCGCGAGTCTGAAATCAGTGTCGCGGGGCCCAGCTTCCTCCGGAGGCTCAGGGGAGGGTCCCTCCTGCCTCTCCCGGCTCCTGGTGGGCCCAGTGCCCCCGGGCGGTGGCCCTACCTTCCAGCCTCTGCCCCGTCTTCACGCGGCTCCTCCGCTTCCGGGTCCAATGTCCCTCCATCTGTCCCTTGTAAGGTCCCTTGTGACAACAGTGGGGCCCCCTGGATAATCCAGGGCACCCTCCCCATCTCAGGCCCCTCCGTCACATCTCAAAGGGCCAGTTTCCATGTGACGTGACACAGGCTCCAGGAGCTGGGACCTGCCGTCTTTGGGCGTCACGGGCAGGCTGAGCCGACCCAGGCCGGCCCCACAGAAGTAGATTCCTGACTCGACAGAGCCCCGGTGAGTATTTCTCTGCAACCATTTTTCAGTTTAATTGGTTTGAAATGGATTTGGCTGGAAGGGACGTCCAGGTAATAAATTGATTTAATAACCCCTCACCGTTAGTATATCGCATACCAGCTTCCCGAGGCGCCACACGCCTGCTACCTCCGAGGCTCTCCACCAACCCGGGGTGGGGGCTGGGCATGGAGCGTCCCCCCTGCAGGGCTGGCCCCCTGCGCCAGCGGGTGAGGACTCATCCCGGGGCCTGAGAACGGCAGTCTCTGCGGGGACCCAGCAGCCTGCCCTCCCCCCCCCCCCCCCCCCCCCCCCTCCGGCCAGCGTCATCCACGGGGACCCAGCTGGCTCTCCCGAGTGTGCGAATTTGATCTCCTTCCAGCGACGCCCCACTGGAGCCCTAACAGAGGGGCCCGCGGCGCCCACGACAGGGCCGCCCCTCCAGCCCGCAGGCCGATCCACAAATGTCCACCTGCAGCCCGGACCGCCGAGGCTTGGGACCCGGAGATGCAGCTCCCTCTGGGCACGTCCTCTTGAGGGTCCCTCTTAAGGGAGCAAGGCCGACCCACAGCACCTGGCGCCCCAGCCCGCAGGCCAGCCAGGGGCCGCTGCCTTCCCCGGGACAGGCGGGCTTCTGCAGTGCACAGCCCTCGCTCTCTCGCGCCCCTGCACTTTGATGGGCCCCCTGGATCCACTTTCGGGGGACTCGTTCCTCCCGCCGCGAGGAGGGGCCATGGGTCTGAGCTGGAGGCGGTGCTGGTGAAAAGGTCACTGGGAAGGGGAGGCTAGGGGCACCGACAGCCCTTCTGCTCCCAGGAGGGTGGCCTGGGCCTGGTGGGGGGGCCTGGGCACACAGACCACAGGCAGCCCCCAGTCCTTGCCCACCTCACTCCCTTCGAGGGGGACGGTGACCCAGGGCTCTGTGGGTGACACAGGTTTCTGCAGCTCAGGGAGGGGCCGCAGGTGGGTCTGGGTGACGTGCGCCGGAATCAGAGGCGGCGGGGCCCTTTGACCCGTCTCTCCCGTGACCTCAAGCGCTCACCGGATGGCGAGTCAAGGGCCTGACGGGTCACCCAGACCGGGAGGTGGCCCTCGCTCTGGCGGGATCTAAAGCCCGGGACACAGTGGGGTCTCCTTGAAGGAGGAGGGCAGCACAGCGCCGGCCGTAGGCGGAGTCTCGTCTGGGAAGGACGGCTGCTGAGAGATGCAGGGACACGCCGAGCCGGCTTAGGGGAGCCGCGGACCAGATAATGCAGCGTAATGAGCACGCGACCCGCAGAGCGACAGAAGTGGCCCGCACCCCTGGGGCCGGTGCGTGGGCTCGGGCAGCAAGGCCCTCCCCCTCCCTGGAGGGGCACAGAGGGGCGCATCGGGGCACAGAGGGGCACAGAGGGGCGCAGCGGTTTCCTCCCCGTGTCATCAGCCACCCCGCGACTGCCCGCCGCCGTCTGGGCTCCAGAGTCAACCCTTCCCGCCCTGGCACAGGCACGATGTGGCCGTGATGGGGCGTGCACTGACCCAGCCACGCCAGGGGGGGACGTGGGCAGTGCAGGGAGCGGCGCAGGGGGAGGTGGGTGGAGTCGGGGTGCGCCTGGGGCAGACGGGGCTTCTCCCTCCTATGGCCGCTTTTTAGAGAATCACTTGTGTTTTCCTTTCCCTTCACAGACGTCAGGGGGCTGTCGGCCTCCCTCCGGCCACAGGCCATGTGTGCTGCTGAGCCTGGGAGCCGGGGGGCGGACACGGAGGCACGCGGCAGGTGCAGGCACGCGCCCCTCCCCGAAGCCTGAGGCCACCCTGTGATCTGCCGCCGCGTCTTAAGGTTCACGTTGGTGACACTCGAGCTGGCTGCCCCTGGAGCTCCACCAGCCTTCCAGAATCGGGAACCCAACCAACCCCGGCCCTCGGGAAGGCCCAGGGGGGAGGCTGCTGACGTCTGCCGGGCGGCAGGTGCGTCCTCGTGAGGCCTGCAGACACAGCAGCTGGCATCTCTGGGTCCTTGGCCCTACGAGGTCCGGGAGGAGACGACCTGAGTCATTCACACTTGTGCTCCGCTCCCCCGCCTCCGACCTCAACCAGCCCTCCCGGGCCTGGGCCATCAGCCGGCACGTGAGCCTGTCCGCATTATGCTTCGAGGCTCTAGGGTGTCCTGGCCTGGTGAGCCCTCCACCCACGACTACAGAGCTCAGTCCAGCGTCAGTAAGCGGCAGCTCCTCTGAGCTCTGTTCTGCTCCTCGAAGCTCATGGGCAAAGGCACTCGCGTCCCCCTCCCCGTGCTCACACGCTCGAAACCCCCAGCCGCCTGGCTCTGTTCGGAGCAGAGCTCGGCACCCCGCTGACGCCTCTCTCCCCTCCTGCAGCGGCTCAAATAAAATCTGCCTTGCTGTTTTTAACACGTGCTTGGTACAAATTCTTTTTCCACCACAGACGCCTGGGGTGTTTCCACCTTCAGCCTGTGCGGATCCCTGCTGCTCCCAGCGTTCCTGTACAGATTTTGTGCGGACACTTTGTTTCCATCTGTCCCGGGTGGGGGCGGGGAGACGGCAGGAGTGGCGTGGCTGGGTCACATGACTCCACTTCGGCTGTGACAGGAAGTCCTGAATCTCGTCTGGCCGCTCCGACCCCTGCCCCTGCGTGTCTCCCCGGGCGGGTGGGGGGCGACACCCTCTGCTGTTGCCCCGGTGGGCTTCTTCCCTGGGTCTAGACCCCAATCCACCTCGGAAAGAAGCCTTGCCCCACTGCGGAGTCCCGTGTGATGAGGGCAAGGGAAACGTGGCTTAATTTAAATTAATGTGGCTTTAATTTAAATCCCCTTACTTACAGCCTGTGGCCCACTGACACCTGAAACATGCACTGTGGCCGCCCTCGATGCTTCTGCTTTATTAAAGACGAAAAGCCACCTTGTCCACAGTAGCTAGCCCCTCAAGGTCCCGAAAGCCTTGCTTCCAGATCCCTTCGAGACTCAGGCTATCCCTGCCCCATTGCCTTGAAAGTACACAAGCAGTCACTCTGTTGTGCAAGGCCAGTGCGGCTCTTCCTGCCCACGGGTCCTGTCCCCGTGCTTTAACACGATCACCTGTGTTTGCACCAAAGACGTCTCAAGAATTCTTTCTTAGCCGATTGCTCAAGAGCCCCTTGCCGCGGACCCCAGGCGAGCCTCGCCCACGGGAGAGGAGGGGGGCACTTTGAAGCGTCTGCCCTGGGCCCTCACGCAGAAGCAGCCCAAGCAGGGCACAGGCGTTCCCAGACCCACGGACCGTCTGAGGCTCCCGGGTGGCTCGGACAGCAGACTGACTCCCCTCCTCCCCACCTCCCCGGTCCAGAGGCCAGGAGGCCCGGTCAAGCTGGGTGCAGGCCTAGCTCCAACTTCCTGCTGTCATGTCACGTGGCCTTTCTCTGTGTGTGTGTTTCTGCCTTTTGTGTCCCAGGTTCCTGTTCCCGTCAGGACACCTTTCGGACTGGATTCGGCCGGCTCTGCGGACCTCATTTGGACTCAGTTACCTCTTTAAAGGCTTTACCTCCACATACGGTGTCGTGCTGAGGTCCCGGCAGTCAGGACTTCAAGATGTGGATTTGGGGGCCAAAATGCAGCCCGTACGTAAACCAAATCCCAAAGTGTCACCACAGAGACAGCAGACCTGGTTTCGGATGCCCTGGAGGGGCTCCTGTGCCAGCCTTTCTAAACCCAGGATGCAAGGGAACAGTGAGGGAACAGCGAGGGAACAGCGCTCGCTGCACGGCCCCGCCTTCTTCTCCAGTTAAGGGCCTGGAGGAGACAGAGCGTTGCCTTCCGTATTTCAGCCCAGTCCCTCCTTTGTCACTGTAATTAAAGCTAGGGCTAGCCACGGCTTAGACGGTTGCCGTTATTCGCATTAAATCCAGCACCCGCTTTAAGATACAGGCCCCTTGAAAGTGAACAACGGCAAGACTGGGAAATAAATACATGAAAAGGGCAGGGAAGCCACGATATCGCACAGGCTCCATCAGCGTGGCTCTGGGCTTCATGTGTGCCCACCCCTGGCCTCTGATGCATGTCACCTTGGCAGAGCTGGAGTTTTAGGCACAGGCCTTGGAGACAGAGGCCAGGGTGCAGAGGGTGCAGGGGTGCAGGGGGCAGAGGGTGCAGTGGTGCAGGGGACAGAGGGTGCAGGGGGCAGAGGGGGCAGAGGTGCAGGGTGCAGAGGGTGCAGGGGTGCAGGAGGCAGAGGATGCAGAGGTGCAGGGGGCAGAGGGTGCAGGGGTGCAGGGGGCAGAGGGTGCAGGGTGGGGGGGCAGAGGGTGCAGGGGGCAGGGGGCAGAGGGTGCAAGGGGCAGTGGGTGCAGGGGGCAGCGGGTGCAGGGGTGCAGGGGGTAGAGGGTGCA
>NC_064807.1:88588862-88681987 GCF_023721935.1 Panthera uncia
TCCATCCACCCATCCATCCATCCACCTATCCATCCATCCATCCACCCATCCATCCACCCATCCATCCATCCACCATCCATCCATCCATCCACCCATCCATCCACCCATCCATCCACCCATCCACCCATCCATCCATCCACCATCGATCTTTCATCCATCCATGCATCCAGCCAGCCAGCCAGCCAGAAAGCAAAAATTTTTTTTTTTTTAGAGCCAACTAAGCTCTGGGCCTTGTACAGCTACTGGGGAAACAGAAATCAACAAGATGGAGTTTATGTCTCATGTGGTCTTCATGAGCCACTGGGGGAGCCGACTCTAGCCTACCAGTAGCCTAAGTAGCAAGTGTTCTGGTGCTGTAACCCCAGTGGGTGTGGAGTGCCCTGGGAACTGTGGAGAGTTTTAAGCTCTGGGGAAGGGAAGGGTTTTCCCTGAAGGTGGTCCTGGGGCTGTGTCTTAAAGGAGGTGATGCAACTGCTAAGAAGGAAGGGAAGAGGGGAAGGCTGTCCAGGCAGCAGGAGCAGCAGGGGCACGCATCCATGGAGGTTTTCACACCAGCAGCGGGGTCCAGTCCCCGGAGGTGGCCGGGCTGTGTCCCATCTCGTTCTCCACCCCAGCATGGCTGACAGTTTTAGACAAGATCACTCTTTTTTTTAGCTGCGTCTCGGCCTCTACCCACTCGCTTCCAGAGGAGTTGTGACAACCAAAAGTAAGTCCAGACATGGCCGAATGTCCCCTGGGGACGTCGCCCCCTAGCTGTGACTCTTTGTGTTTGAGGCTAGAGAGGAAAATATTTACGGTCCTCTAAACCATGAGCAAACACCTCGGAAACGGACAACTTCACAAAGGGTTAACAGCATGAATTGTGTCGTGACTCTCAAACAGGCATCAATAATATATACGTGTGTGTGTGCAAACAGGCAACAGAAACATGCTGAATTTTTTCACCCTTGTTTATCCAGCATAATCTGCAGTCGGTCTGTATTTGATTAAATACCATCATCTTTTATGTACGAGTTACATAAGTAAATAGAAAAATCATTTAGAGTCTGCTGCCCCATGAAAAATTAATCTCAGTTCTGTCCTGCACACGCATCCCGAGTTGTTGGGGACGGCTGGCTAATTGAACACGGGGAGGGGACCGGGTGTCGCCTGAGCCGCCGTGAACCTCATTTCTCTGTTTTAATAAGATCGAGGCTTCAAGAATTTTCTGCAGATGTGTGGATTAAAAGCCATAGTCGAGGGTTTTTTAATCAAACAAATCTTGCAGGAGTTTCAAAATAACAAATTATTTAGCGCACTGCTAGACAGGGAGCTCCTCTTGGGAAATTATTTCCTTAGTTACAACATCACCGATGTTTGAAAGCAAGTCTCGGGTGTCGGCTGTGGGCCCAGCCCACGGGCTCCCGTCCACGCCCAGCGAGCGCCGATCGGCCTCAGTGCCGGAGAGAGAGGAGGTGCCGGGCTGCCCCAGGCCGGGCTCTTGGGCCAGGAGCACCTCTCAGGGTCGTGCTCCCTACGGAGGCTCTGGGGAGGGTCCTTCCTGCCTCCCCCAGCTCCCGGGTGCCCCAGGTCCTCCTTGGCTCTGGACAGCGTCCCTTCCGTCTCTGCTCTGTCCTCACACGGCTTCTCTTCTTCCTGTGACACTTGCCCGACCTAGGACCATCTCACCCTGAGACCTTCAGTTACATCTACAAAAACTGCTTCTTTTTTTTTTTTTTTTTGTCTGAATAAGGTTTCATTCCAGGTCCCGGGTGGGGACCCGGGTTTCATTCATGAAAATAAGGTTTCATTCCACGTCCACCCGGGACGTGCCTCTGGGACCCGGCACCTTCTGCTCCGACACTGCCACGGCCAGAGCCTTCCTCCTCTGTGTTTTCCGGGCCCTCCCAGCCCGCAGCGCCCACCCCTGCTCCAAATTCTCTGGCCGTGCAGACCGTCTGTCCCTCTTTGGTCCTCAAGTTCCCTCAAGCCGCCTCTGGGTCCTCTGCACCGGCTCGCTGCTCACGTGCCCCCCAGAGTCCTCTCGGAACATGTAGCAGATGTAGCCGGAGGGTGTCGAAGCTGCTTCTGCTCCCTGGCTCACTGCCCGCCGACCCCCAGGCTCGGTGCCCTCGGGCGTGGCCGCGAGATCGGGGGCCGTGGTGGTGATGAGCCTCCTCCACGGGACCAGTTAGGTCCTCTGTGTCCGTGTGTCTTTCCAGCACGGCGACTTGGGAGGCCCTGAGTGGCGATGACAGCAACCAGCGAGGGAGAGCGAGGGACAGCGAGGGCCCCCGAGTGCCCAGCCCGAAAAGACTGCCCGCAGCCGTGTTCTTGACCTCACTCGGTGAAACACAAGCGCAGATGGGGCTCCAGGCCACCAGGCCTCCGCGGATGCTCTCGCCGCGGGCCAGACGGGAGCTCCCCTGCCCAGGAGCCGCTGGGGCTGCCGGCGCTGGGCCTGCAGAGCTCTTTCCACGACGTGGTTTGCATCACACTGCTGCTTCTCTTTAACGTTCTGATAGCGATCGGGGCGCCCGAGGGGCTCAGTCCGTTAAGCGTCCAACTTCGGCTCAGAGCATGACCTCACGGTTTGGGGGTTCGAGCCCCGCGTCGGGCTCTGCGCTGACAACTCAGAGCCTGGAGCCCGCTTCGGATTCTGTGTCTCCCTCTCTCTCTGCCCCTCCCCTGCTTGTGCTCTGTTCTCTCTCTGTCTCTCAGAAATAAATAAACATTAAAAGAGAAGAAAAAATCTGATACTGACGAGCGGCCAGGACAAAGCGATGTTTGTTGATAATGTGGGAGAAATACTGGGGAAAGTTTAGTGAAACCTGCAGGGCATCTGAGGCCCGGAGCTCACTTCGCACACAAGAACTCGGCAAGGACCAAACACCGGGCTGCGGGGGAAAGGTGGCCAGGGAATGTCTCCTGGGGCCAGGAGTCTGAGATCAAGGCGTCCTCACCCCTAGAGGCTCCAGGGAGAAGCGGCTTCCTTTCTTTCTCCAGCTTCCAGACTCACCTGCGTCCCATGGCACGTGACCGCCCCCTCCCGCCTCTGCTTCATTCCTGGGCTCTCAGACCCCACCTCCCACTCCCAACACACTCCTCTCTCCAGAGCCCTCTGTCTGCCTCATGCTCCCGCCCGTTCTTGATCCAGAAATGACACAGACCGGAGATCCTCTCCCACCGCCTCCTCCAGGAAGCCCTCCGTCTCCTCCTGCTCGCTGGCAGGCTCCTCCCTCCGCACACTGGGTACCCGGCTCCCTGTGGCTCTCCGGGAACGACCCCGGCCCAGATCTGTACACGCAGCACAGCCGGGCAGGGATGGGGGTCCAGGAGCTCCGGCCACGGGGTTTCCTCCTATCTTAAGCCTCAGTCAGATTCACCAATGGCAGCGGGAGCCGGGTTTCCTCCTCCTTCTCTTCCCGCAGCAGCCCCCAGTTGGGTACCTGGACACCCCCTGGCACTCGGGAAAGCCCAGGTCCTCATACAGCCCCCGGGCAGCACCCCTCCTGCCCAGGGTGGAGCTCTCCACTCCTGCCCCCTCCTCAGGGACATCTAAAGTCACCTGCACCCAGCTGGTCATTTTCAGACCAACCTCCGCTTGTCTCCTGGCCCTTAACACCTTGGGGAAGTTGTCTTCTTCACCCCACGGTGCTCGCTCTTGTCCCTTCCCCTCCCACCTGGCTCCCCCTGCCCCCTGCTCCCCTGTCCCTGTGCTCCCTGCTCCCCATTCCCTATCCCCCTGTTCCCCAAAGCAAGGGCTAAGGAGAAAAAGAAAAGACTTTAATTTGCTAAAAGCAGCCGGTTTGGCTCAGCTCGTGGAGGCCTGAGCAATTTTGGTTATAGCGGCATCCAACAGCATTCGGTGGGCTTAGCAGCTCCTGTTTTTCCTCTTGGAGTCATAGAGACAAAGTCACAAGACTAGGCCCAAGGAGAGCCCCAGGGCGACCCTGCGGATGGTCCTTCCTGTGTCCCCCACGCGGCCTTGGGCAGCTAGGCCGACTCTGCACGCCAAGGGAGGAGGGGCGGCCGCTGAAGGACGGGTGCTGGTGGAGGTTCAGGACCCGGGGCTCAGCAGGTGCAGGTTCACGGCCGGCCGGGCCCCGCTCATTCGGAGCTTTTCGTTGGATGCTCGTGGCGGCTGCGGCTACCAGCCCGCTTGTGAGTTGGGAAGGTGGGGGCGAGGGGTCAAGTGCACATCACTGGTGAGTGGCCGGGCCAGGCGCCCGCCCCAGCCCCCGGGGCTTGGTCCAGAGAAGCAGGGCTGGGCCAACGGAGTCCTTGTATTCTGTCCGGCACTGACTTTCTGCTCGGCCTAATTTCTGCCCAGTGTGGACTCTGCCACCCGAATGGGGCTTTGGCCAGGCTTGTACTTCTTGATGTCTGTGTCCTGAGTGCTGGCCTCGTGCACAGCTCGGGGAGCATCTATAAAATAAACGAGTGAACAGATTAATTCACGGAGCGATGCTAGGGATTGGGAGTAGGGTTCCCCACATTGTGGTCCCTTGATGTTGTGCCTGACAGGTCCTCACAAAGTATTTGTGGTGGGGGTAGAAGGAGGGAGGAGGGAGGAGGGAGGGGGAGAGGGATGGAGGGAGAGGGAAGGAAGGGGGGGGGAAGAGGAGGGAGGAGGGAGGGAAGCAGGAAGCAGGGCGGCTTCCCAGGTCCTCCCCATTGCTGCATCACGCGGCTACACTTAGCCTCACCCAGGGACACCTGAGCTGTGAAGCTTGGGGCTGCACCTGCTCCCAAGAACAAGCTGAGACACCTTGAGATGCCAGCGTGCCTTTTCTCCCGAGCCGTAACCCAAGCCCCCGACGGGTCTGGTCGTACCGAGAGCAAAGCTCTGGGCTCGGCCCTGCCTGGCCTCCGGCCCAGCCTCAGCTGTCCCCTGGGCAGATGGCCTGGGTAAGTCCTGTACCTCCCAGAGCCACTTTCCTCCGCCATCGGGATGGTGGGGGGAGGAGGTCGGCCCGTCTGCTGTACCTCAGGCCCTCCGGCTCACGGGGACCTGGGGACAGTCATGGAAGTGACAGGGGACCTTGTGCCCCCATCTGTCAGTCCCCTTGAACCCTTGGGGGCACACAGTGTGGGGCCAGCAGCGTCCCCTTTGTGCCAGCAGGCGCCTGCGGATCTGAGTGTGAGTCTCCCTGTTGTCACAGGGCAGCTTTGAGGCCGGTGCCGGGGACATGCTCACGGGGCCACCAGACCACACCCTGGCTGAGCTCTATCCCAGCCCCCTGGGAGTCCCTCCTGGGTGGCAACAGCCAGAGCCCGGCCTCTTGGGTCCGGATCACGGAGAAAGCCCTCCGGGGGCTGGGGGGGGGGGGTGTCGTTTGAACAAGGAGCTGAACAAACACGCTTCGGGGAAAGGCTGTGATTTATTAAGATCTCTCCCGATGCACGTGGAAGATGTAGATTTTTCTGGAACAAGGCTAGGAAGACAGTAAGGGAAATAGGAACCTAACTCAGGGTAGAACCTGCCCTCCGCGGGGTGCCGCCAGCACGGAGGGCTCCCCGACGTGGAGAAAACAGACGAGTTCCCCTCCCCACCCCGGATGCCCCGCGATGGGGCCCTGGACAGCTCGACTTCCCGCGTGGCCCTCGGTGGGCTCGGGGTCTGGTCCTCGGGGGCAGGGGCTCCGCTGTCGGGTGTCAGAGCTTCAGATCAATGGGCAGAACGACAGTGAGAACGAACCCTCACAGGCACTTCTCGCTGCAGAGGAGATTCAGCCCAAACCTTCTAGATGCATGCCTCCCGGCATTAACGCCCAGGCGACGCACAGCCGCACGCGGATGGGCCCCGATGGCCGGGGACGTTCTGAGCTCTTTGACAGACTCTTGAGCAGAACTTGGAATGCACCTCCTGGGGCCCGCCTGGTGACGCTCTTGCGTCCAGTGCAAAGTGACAAAGCATTCGTGTCGGCGAGGCCCCCTGGCCAGCTGTGACGCCTCCCTGCCCTTCCCGAGGCCCAGCAAGCCTGGAAGTTTCTGCCTCCCGCCGGCTGCACGCTCTGTCCCCGCCTCGGCATCCCCAGGGGCAGGGAGTCCGAGGGGAGAATGGAGTCCCGGCCGGGGGCTCTGGCCCCCGTTCGTTTGCACCTGCCGTGTCTGTTGCTCCCGGGCTCCGGGAGGTGGAGGCCGGCTCTCCTCTGTTCTGGTCTCCTCGGCAGCTGGTTCCCTGGGCCCTCGAAAGGCAGTGCTGTGGGCAGGTGTTTGGGACTTTGTCGGGCGCCTGTGCTAAGAAAAGCACAGCGTCCTGAGCAACTCGCCAGGCCGCCGCGAGGCCCGGAAAGAAACCCTCGGCTGCCGGGCGGGGAGACTGCAGGTGACGGGGGGGAGGCGGACACCCCTCCCGACGCTTCAGGTTGTTTATCTGGTGAACATGGACCCACAACGGGAACCGCTGAGAGAGTCTGTTTCATGAAGGATTAAGTCTTAAAATTAAATTATGAGAAAATCCGTAAAGCCCTTTTGTACAAATTGAAATGAGGTCGTGGCTGAGCCATGGGGATGGTGGGGTTCACCGCGGGGCTCCCGGGCATCTCTAGGTGGTCGACAGGTGCCACCCCCAGAATGGGGGGCGAACTCAGAAGAGCCCCCTGTCCGGGACCCCGGGGGCCGGACGCCGGCCATGCCCCGGCTCCGCCATGACCCCAAACCTCTCGTGGCAGGTCCCCTGAGCCTCCCGGGGCACGGAGAGAAAGGAGGCGCACGGAGGGGCAGCGGCACCACGCTGCTGTGCCCCCCACCCTCTCAGGGCCCGGGGAGACCCCCGCCCTGCCGTCCCGTCCACGCCGGGCTGCCACACGGCAGGAAGATGGCTCTGGCCTCCACGGCCGGATCTGGTTTCCAGAGCGAGGCGCTGCTTGAACGGAGGAGGGAGGAGTGTTTGCTCTGCCTAATCCTGCAAAGCCTCTAAGCTCCCATCCCAATTCTGAAAACGCCAGTCCTGCTGGTGGCCTGGAAGCAGCAGCAGTGGGTGCTGCGGGGCAGGCAGGCACCGATGGCACGGCCAGGGCGGGCAGGGGAGGGGAGCCCGAGCTCCGGGGGGGCCCCGTTGCCCCCCTCCCTGCGAAGCGGTGGAAGAAGGCCCTGCTTGACGTCCGGTGGCCACGGCTCGGGCTGGGGGCCCGCTGGGGAGGTGGCGCCCCCGGTCTCAGGGGAAGCGGGGTTTGGATGCCGTCCCCGGCGGCGGGAAAGGGGCTGGGCCCCGTCTCGGACAGCTCGCGCCCCCACAGAGCTGACGTCAAGGTTAGAACCAAACTGCAGGGCGCCCAACTTTCCACCGTGAAAACTTATGGATTTATTCCGTGTCCGGACTCAGACCCGCGGCCACCACGGCGCTCCACGGCCCGTCCACACGGGCATGCCGCCGTGCACCTGCTGTCCTGCCCCTCCTCCCGCACCGCTGCGCCCCTGCGGCCTCCACCTGCCGTCTCTAGATGGGGACGGGCCCACACTGCCCTTCTGACCTTGTGCCAGCACGGCCTGACTCCTGACCCCAGACGGGGAAAGCTGGGACCCCCCGGAGGCACCCCACCACCGTCTCGTTCTGCATCCGGAATCTGCCCTGCCAGCAAGGGCTGCGTTCCCTGGAGCTCCTCAGGCATAATTTGATTAAGAAGTTGAAACACACTCTTAAAAACAAAGTCCTGGGGGTAATCCATGTTGGCAGCTGGCTGTGAATAACCCCTCACTCCCGAAAAGCTAGATGCAAAGCACGAGGTCACCGCCTACATCCCACCACACGGTCCCATTCCTTCCACACCGACCTCCCGTGCAAAGGCACTGTGGTTAGCTACCTTCAACCCCTGAAGATGCTGGCTGACCTATCCCAAAATTCCAGCCCTTCACTGCTTGTGTCCCCACTCTGTGTAAATTCCTAATCCTGGAATGTTCACAATCTGACTGTGGAGATGAAACGCATACCCGTGAAGAGACAGCACAAATAACACAGCTGAGAAGCGATCGACTAGTAGCCAGTGTGGTTCTTAGTGGGAAGGAGAGGGGCTTGGAGGAAGGGGCCCCAGTGTGTGTACGGAGAGGATCCTGGGAGAGGAGGCCTTCACTCCAGGGTTCGTACAGCCACCCTTTGATTTGCTCGCTAGTCTGCGGGTCGGCAGCCCGGGCCGGGCCGGGCTGGGCTGTTCTCTGCCGGCCGCCAGTGGGACCCTGCACGCGGCTGCAAGCTGTTGGCAGCTGATGAAGTTGTCAGTCCCAGTGGCCTCACTCACGGGCCGGGCGGTTGGCACGTTAGCGGGGCCTCTCTCTCCCGTGCCCTGGGGCTTCCTCGCGTGGTGTCTGGGGACAGCAACGCGGAGAGAGACACCTGAGGCCCCTTCTCCACCACCTGTAGTGGCCAAAGCGGGTCTGGACGTCAGCCAGGACGCGAGAGGCAGGGAAGAGCCTGCACCTGTCGATGAAGGGTCTGCAGTCACGTGACACAGGGGCCCGCGCTCGGGGAGGAAGGCGTCCGCGGCCCAAGCCAGCTGGCACGCTCGGGGAAGCCTCAGCACTGCAAACCATTGGGGTCAGATGGGACCTTCCCGAGACTCCGACCTGACCACACTGTCCGGGAAAGGAGCGAATCTGGACAGAAGGCACACGGCGCCTGCACCAGGGGGTGAGAAGCCACCGGCCGGCGGGGCCGGGAAAGCAAAGTTCCAGGGTCGCCAGCTGGCAGTCCAGGGGACACCTTGGCTTTGGTGCGAGTGGGAAGGAGGAGGCGGTGGGAATCGAGAAAACGGTGGGCGATCGGTTGGTGCCGAAGCGCTGTCCAGGGTCTGACTCAGAGTCAGAGCGACTCCGCTCCTCCCATCCCTGCAGGCACGATGTTTGTGGAGTCAGAGAACGAAAAGAAGGAACGAAGTGAGGTCTGGTCCGAACTCACACAGGTCCATCCACACGCATTGAGCACTTCACGTACATAAGCTAAATCACGACAATACCCTTCCGTGCAATTACTATCATGTTCCACGCAGCCAGCTGAGGGCTCCTTCCACACCTGTGATGTCCCCCCAGGTAACTCCTTGTTGCCCACTCCGGGGAGGGGAACCCACCCCCTGGAGGAGGCCGCCTCCAGGCTCTGGGGCTTGAACAGGTCTGTGTAGGGCTTTGGCACACGTTTCAAAAAAAAAAAAAAAAACCAGCACGTTGAAAGCTTGACGTAAATGCCAAAATGGAGCAAGGAAGCCCGGCCTTCTTCCCCTACCTGACCCATCTTGTCCTTGGCCGGTCCCGGGGCAAGTGAGCAGAGGCCCTCTGGCTCCCGGCCAGGGTGGACGCAACGGCCGCCAGGGCCCAGGGGTGGACCCAGAGACGCACTGCCCGGCCCCCCTTCAGGATGGCTTGGCTGCCCAGCTTTGGGCAGTGGCCAGCACGCAGCCTCCAGCCATCAGCAGCCTTGTATTTCTATTCGTTTCTGCTTTGTATGTTTTTGAAGCTCTGTTTTGAGGTGCGTAGATGCTGAGGCTTATTGTGCCTCCTTTTCAATCGACTCCTTTATCATTACGAAAAGGCCTTCTTTTGGCGATATCTTTGCTATGAAATCTTCTTTGTCTTACGTTAATGTAGTCGAAACAGCTCTCTTTGGATGAGCAGCGGCATGATCTATCTTTTCTTTTGGCCCGTCTCTGTGTTTGAGTTAATACGGGTTTTGCGTAAGCTAGATTTAGCTGGATCCCCCTGGTTTACCTACTCTGTCAATCTCCGCCTTGTAATTGGGGTGTTTAGAGCACTTACGCTTAGTGTGATTATTTATTGGACTGGTTTTCAGTCAACCATCTTTCTATCTCTTTCTATTTAACCCATATCGTCTTTGTTCTTTTTGTCCTCTTTTCAAAGCATTTTTTTTTCTAAAAAATTGACTGTGATTTTTTTTTTTAATTTTTTTTTTTAACGTTTATTTATTTTTGAGACAGAGAGAGACAGAGCATGAACGGGGAGGGTCAGAGAGAGAGGGAGACACAGAATCTGAAACAGGCTCCGGGCTCTGAGCGGTCAGCACAGAGCCCGACGCGGGGCTCCAACTCACGGAGTGTGAGATCACGACCTGACCACATCAAAGCTGAAAAGCTCCCACACAGCTTGACGGCCTCGTTTCCTTTCAGACTCCAACGGTGCGGATCTTGGGGGAGACCCGACCCATCCTTCTTCTCTGTACCCTGGGTCCTTTTCGCTCTGGCGACCTGTGAGAGTTTTACTCTACCTCTGGTTCCAAGCAACTCATTATTTTTTGCTGTTCGTTTATTTCTGAAAGAGACAGAGTCTGAGCAGGGGAGGGGCAGGGAGGGAGGGAGACAGAGGATCCGACGTGGGTTCTGCGCTGACAGCAGAGAGCCCGACGCGGGGCTCCAACTCACGGGCCGCGACATCATGACCTGAGCCGAAGTGGGACGGACGCTCAACCGACTGAGCCCCCCCCAGGCGCCCGCAGTTGATTATTTTGTATGTCAGTGAAGCTGCACTTGGGGTTTCTTGTGCTTGGGACTCACTGGGATTCTTGGATCTGTGGGTTGATAGTTTTCTCCAAATTAAAAAAAAAAAGTTTGCATTTTATGTGTTCGAATCCCTCTGTGGCCCCTGTCTGGTCTCTCCTTCGGGGACTTCAGTCACAAGTCTGCCAGGGGGCTGAGGCTTCCCTGCTGTCGCTCACGCTGTGCTCGTTCTTGGCCCCTCGCTCTCTCTGTGTTTTACCTCGGGACGTCCCCGCGGCTCGTCTGTCGTTTCACCTGGTGCCTACTCTTTGGCGTCAGCTCTGGCACCGGTCCCACCCGGGGTGCACTTCACCTTAAACCCTGCGGGTTCTGCGTCGAGAGCCTCGACTCGGCTCCCTCACACCTCCCGTGGGTCTGCTTAGCGCCTCCGTTCTTTCCCGTGGCTCCCGGAACCCGTGGGGCACAGCGACTGCCGTCCTCTGTGTCACTGCCAGGTCACACTGCATCGCCGACCTTGCCCCCTCCGTGTGGACTGCGTTTCCTTGCTTTCGGCGTGCCTGGTGCACTTCGGTTCGCTGCTAGGTATCACGAATTGCACCTTCTGGGATGCTCAAGGTTGCACATACTCCATAAATATTCATGAGCTTATTCTAGGACACAGTTAAGTTATGCGGGAACATTTTACCCTTTCGGGGAGCCTTTCCAGAGGAGAGCAGGGCAGTCCAGAGCACGTTTTCCTCACCGTGGAGGCCTCACTCCGGGTGTGCCATCCGAGGCCCTGTGACTCACGACGTCTGACATGCCAGCTGCTAGGGGAAGTGACTGACCCTTTTGGGGGGGTCACTCCTGGTGACCTCCAACAGGCCTCACTCCTGCTCTTGTGTTCCCAGGACTGCTCCCCACGATCCTACCCCCTGGCCTCACGTGCTGAGCCACTGACAACCCGTGATTTCCCATGCTGACCTCCCCCTTCTTCGGTGCACTGCCTGAGGGATGGTGGTCCCCTGGGTCCCCCCCAACTCCCAGCTCATTTCCTCCACTTTGCAGGAGTTCAGGGCTCCTCCCAGCTCCCCCTTCTTGCCTGCAGCCTGAAAACTCTCTCTAGGTAGGCAGGTGCAAATGTCCTGGGGCTTCCTTTCTTTGTCTCACATCTTCCAGGGTGTATTTCTTTTGTTGTTTAATGTCCAAACTCCTTAGAACCGTTGTTTGATGTATTTTTCCCAGTATTCTGTTGTTTTGTTTTCTTCTCTTTTCTTTTTTCTTTTAGTCATGACAGGAGGGAGAGGGTAATCTGGTTCCTGTTACTCCTTCTTGGCTGGAAGCTGTTAATTTTTAAATTTTCCCAGCGGAGGAAAGGTTTTGCTAGAAACATTCACTTCACAAATATTTATTCACTGAATGTAAACATGGCGGGCAGTGGACGGGGCTCGGGGAGACGGAGCGGGAGCAAAGACAGACGGGACCACGGCCGTCAGAGGCGAGAGAGGCATCCCCTGAACTGCATAACAGGCTCTTTAGTTACAGTCGTGATACCCGAAGGTTGTAAAAGCTCACAGCATCCAAGCAGATGGGATCAAGTCAATGCGATTACTCGTGAAATGTACATTTTGGGGAAATGACATGATGAGTTCATTCGCAGAACCAGGCAGAAGAACAGAAAGGGGTCCAAATGGCCACGGGCTTCACCAGGTGGGAAGGAGGCACGTCCTGGCTGAGGGTGGGGACGGCGAGCGGAGGGCGGGGCCTCTGGGACACCTGCCCCCCTGCCCCCCTGCAGAATCCCCGGGGAGAGGCGGATTCCCCGCGGCCACATCCCGCCGCATCCAGCAGCCAGCCAGACGTCCACGCACACACAGGTCCGGCTGGCCATTAAAAGCTATGGACAGAGGAGAACCACTAGCAAACAAAACACGCAGAGAACAGAGGAGACCACAGAGCTCTTTGGGGGGCGAGGACCAGCATGATGAGGGCTAATGAGGGGCTGGAGTCTGGGGAGGGGCCGAGGACAGGACAGGCTGCCACTCGCAGGGGGCAGCGGTCACAGGGAAGGAGAGGACAGAGGGTGGAGGGGGCCGGCGGGGGCTCCGGGGCAGGGGGCAGGAGGGGGGGTGCCATGCGGGAGGAAGGGGGGGAGCCAGCGCCCGGGAAGGGCTGGGGGCTGGGCCCCGGGTCTGCCTTCACTTGGGCACCTCCGGCTTCCAGTGCCGAGCACCCACGGGCAGCAGGAGCCACCAGGGTGTGGGCGGAATGGGGCGCTGGCTTGGGGCAAGGGGCCGGTCAGAGGCACATGGGATTAGACGGGTTAACACCTCATCTTTCTAGGTCATCTCAAAATTGGAGCTCAGCTAGAGAAGCATTTCAGCGGGTTGTGTAGCGACCTTCCGGGCAGGAGCACGCTCCAGGCACTGGAAGCCATCGTGCCCCAGAAAGCCCACAGCCGGGTGACAGCTGAGAGGGGCACCTCCTCTGAGCGCTGGGGGCAGCGGCCGACAGGACACGGGGAACCAGGGCCAGGGCGGGAGGGGCGGCTTCTCCCTGCCGTGAACAGGGGCAGGACGCATGGGGGGGTGGGGGTCTGCCTGCGGTCAAGGTGCTGCAGCCAGAGGTGTTTCCACGTGCCCGCATGTCACACGGGCCTCAGCAGGAAGGACAGAGTGCACCGTGATGCTCAGGGGCTTAAACACAACTCCTGCCGCGCCCCGGAGGCTCCAGGAGGCGGAAAATGGGCCAGGACAGCAGGTCCCCTCCCCCCCACCCCCGCCCTGGACAACAGAGGCCGGTCTCCAGGACCCTCCAGGCCCGTCCTGTGCTTCCAAGCTAAGCTTGTTCCTCGGGAGGGTCCGGGACCTCTGCGTGGAGAAAACCAACTCTCCCACAGCGAACTCAGCCGGGTCACCGGGGCCAGGGACGTGCCCACGAGCGAAGACACCCTCGTCCTTCCCCCTCCTTCGCAGCCCAGTCGCTCCAGCGATCAGAGCAAGAGCAGCCCCCACCCCCAGCCTCCAGGTGGGAAAACGAGGCTCAGAGACGGCTGCACAGGGAATGCAATGCCCAAATCCCCAATGGCTGATCCCTAACGCCTCTCCACCTTGCCCAGCTGGCCAGAACAGTCCTGAGGCAGGGCACCTGTCCGGAGGGCACCTGTCTGGAAAGCACCTGTCCAGAGGGAACCTGTCTGGCAGGGGAATTTGCCCTCAGTGGGGACACGAGGCCAGGTGGGCGGGACTGGGTCCTGGCACGCACTCAATAACCCCCGTGCGTGGCCGGCCCCTTCCAGTCCCCATAGCTTCTATGTTCTTGCTTCAAACCGCCTTGAAATTATCAACCCGTCAACACTTGGCCCTTGCTGGCAGAACCCACGGCCATTTATTATTCATACCAAGAAGGTTTTAGGAGAGGCTGGGCTCTCATTGACTGGGAAGTACAATTATTATTTCATTAAAGATTGATTACACGTGTGGCTGGTCATTTAAATAATGGCTCTGCTGACACCGTTAATTGAATGACACACGATTCCACCCTTGCTCCTCTGAGCTGGCCCCAGAGCCCGCGGAGAGGCGGTCGGCCCTTTTCTCCCACCCGGAGGGCAGGGAAGAGTCAGGGAAGGGCGGGCGAGCCCTGTCTGCAAATCAGGTGCGCGTGGGGTTCAAAGGCGCGAGGCCCGATGTTGGGGCCTGAGCCCAGTGTTCGCGGACTCTCTCACGGCCACCGAGCTCTCGGTCCACAGTAATGTCTCCAGGAGGAACTTAATTTCAAGGTGGTAAGACAGATGCCGTGTGTGGTTTAATGTCACTTCATCATTAAAAGCAGATTGATGGGGGTTGAAGACGGCAGACGGCCCTCCCAGGTCTTGCGACGTCAACGCCGTCTGACTAGAGAGAACTGCATGGAACCCAGCCCGTGGCAGCCTGAACGAGGCGTCCAGGGGGGCACGCACGCACGCACATGTGATCAAGGAATGAATGACGTGCCAACAGAAAACAGGCGCAGCCTGGAGCCACCGCTTGCCTTCCTCGGTCCGTGGGAGGGTAAGACCCCTCGGGGAGACCCCCAGCCCGGCGCCCGCCCATAAGCCCCCAGAGGACCAGACCCTGCCCTGGGACCCTGGGTGGCGGCGGGAAAGCATTTCCGGAGGAAGGCAGTGCAACGCCACCCCCGTCCCCCCACCACCTCCAGGGAGGGCAGGTCTCCAGGCAGAGCCCCCAGGAAACTGGACCCCACTGGGCCTCTCCGGCCATGCAACCCTGGGCTGCCACCTGAGCCCCCTGCCCAGCCCCTCCCCTCCACCCCGGCCCCTTCCCTGGGCTGCCGCCAGTCTGTGTGCACAGTGGGGAGGCGGGACGGCAGGGGGGATGGACCGGCAGGGGGGATGGACGGCCGCTCTTCCCTTCCTGGCTTGAGGTCGGTGCGGGCAGCAGGGGCCACATCTGCACCCAGGACAGCCACCCTGGAGCTTCGTCTCCGCCCGGAATCATGAGGATTTAGTCTTTGTCAGCGGCCCGGCTCACGACACCCAACTCGCCTCTTACAGAGGCAGAAACAGGGCTCCAGGCAGGTGAAGGTCATGCTGCTTTGATGGAGGGAAGTCAGGTCTTGGAAGGGATGGGCTGGGTCTTGTAGAGGAAGGCTTGGGTGCCCCCAGGGGACTTTCCCTTTGCGTGGGGTCCTGGGCGTGGTGACACTGGGGCACCCGAGGTGTCGTGCAGAGGGCCGGGGTCTGGCAGCGGGGCGGCTTCCACCCCTGCTGCTCATCTGCTGTGTCACCCTGAGCAGCTCACTCTGCCTCTCTGGGCCCGCGCTGGGGCCCACATGTTGAATGTCCGGCTTCCAGCCTGGCACAGAGGGTCTCCCGAAGGGCCCGTGTGTGTCCCACCACCTTCCCCCACAGGGTCACCCTGGCCAGACACCCTCCGGGCCCGGGAGGTTCCGGGGCCCAGGGTCCCCCAGCGTCCCTCCTGCGGCTCACGTCCACCTGGTCCTCATGTTCTTTCTCAACAGAAGCCGGGCAGCCGGAGAGGGCCAGCTCGCTGTCCCAGCTGAGGAACCTGGGAGTCGGGGCGCTGGTGCCCAGCATCCCCGGAGGAGGTCATCGGGGCCCCCCGGCGAGCGGCTTTCCCCCCAAAGTCACTGTTTTCCCCCAAGACTGAGCTTTCCATCCTGGGCGACCCCTTCCTGGGCTGGGAAGCGCTCAGGACGTAGTTACCGCTTTGATATTGGTATGTCTGGCCCCAAAGCCCTGGGCCCGTCCCCTCACAGGACACCTGCACCCACAGAGTTGCCCACAGCCTCGGGTCACAAAGGAGAAAACGGACCCAGACTTGAAAGCGAGGCCCAGGGTTGCCGGGGGCGGGGCGGGGGGTGTCCAGCCCAGACCTCGTGACGCGGCCTACCGAGCCTCGCGGGACCCAGGGCTGCGGCCAGTAAACGCAGGGCGGAGCTGACCAGGCCCCAGGCCGCCGGGATCCTGTTCTGTGCTGACCATCCCACCAAGCGAGGCTGTGGGCCCCGGAGGCAAATTCAACGAGTTGTCTGTGTCATGAGGACGCAGGGGGCTTGGAAAAGCGGTTCTTGTACAGCCCGTGGCCTCGGGCCGTTAAGTACCTGTGCGGCCCATCTCAGGGCATCAGGGCCACCCCCGGAGCGGCCTTCCCGGGAAGTCCAGTGACGGAGGAAGACGCTCCCTGTCTGGATCCATTAACCTCGCTTTCTTGGTTCCCAGTCCGCTTGGACCAGCTCTTCTTACGGAAGGGGGCGCCCACGTCCTCCCCCCATGACTCCAAACAGGCTCTGGACCCCAGGGGTGGGGGAGCAGCAGAGACAGAGCCCAAGATGTAGGGAGACGCAGTCCCCTAGCTTGGGGACATCCTCCAGAAGCCGGCGTGCCCGTGGCCCCAACACGTTTCCCCTTCCTGCGCCTGGTGGCTCATTGCAAACACACCAGGGACTTCGGGACCAGCCCGGTTGCCCTCAGGTACCTTCTCCCAGTTTCGAAGGCCACACGTGTTACTCACAGACGGCTCAGGTGATGCAGCGACCCTTCTAACCCTTGACTCGTTGCCTGGGACGTGGCTCCCGCTGCGTCTGGGGCACAGAGGGGCACAGAGTGGGTACAGGGGTGGGGAGGGGGGTGGAAGGCAGGGTCGGAGTCCTGATCCCCTGCCTCGTGAAGACGGGGTATTATTGTCCACTGCTGCATAAGGAATTGCCCCAAAGTATGGACGCTTCACAGACAGCCATGTCTTGTCTCAGGGCTGCGGCAGGTCGGGCATTTGGGGACACCTGCCTAAGGTGTCTCGGGAGGTGGCAGTCGGTGTCGGCAGGGGCTGGACCGCCTGAAGGCCAGGCCGGGCAAGCCCCTTCCAAGATGGTGCACCCATGCGGGCGGGAAGGAGGCTTCAGCCCCTCTCGCTACGCGGGCCTCACGCTAGGCCGGTGAGGTGTCCCCATGTGTGGCAGCTGTCATCCCCAGGAGCTAAAGGTCCGAGGGAGGGAGGAAGGGGCAGGCCACAATTCGGTGATGGCCCCAGAGCCACGTGCTATCTCGCTTCCATGTTCCCCGCGTTAGAAGTCCAGGCTATGCCTCTTACCGAAGAAACGAACATATTTCTGCCTTTCTGCGAGAATCTTTCCATGTTTCTCCATGCTTACCTGTACCTGTGATATAAATAGTTGAATTGCCAGAATGTGGACTATATTGCATAATCGATCATCCACCCCTCACTCGATCACTCACTGCGTTGCGGGGTGAGCAGATATGTACAGTACTTTCCCACGACCGCACAGGATTTCGGGCCCCACGGTGTCCCAGGAAGGGTTGCCAGAGTCGGCAGGTTCTGGACGAAAGCCCGGTGCCGCCATTAGAAGGCTTTCACTCGCGTCCCGGAGGGCATTCAACTTGGAGTCAGTGTTTCAGGATCTCAAACAGACCATAGGTGAATATCGTGTCCCAGCTGCCCTCTTCCTCCAGGGCCAGGGTTCCCTGGTGGGCTCGGGTCCGATGGGACCTGGCCAAGTAAACGGAGGGGAAGGCCCGCGTTCCACTCCCGGGTGGGCCAGGACATCACCCTTCCCCTCTGCCGCCCGAGCCCGGGAAGGTGGGCCCGAACCGGGAACCTGGGTCCTGACAGGTGGTGGGGGTTTGTGTGTCGGGTGAAGCCTCTGAAGTTTCCCCACCACACCCCTGTGCCCTTGTCTGGTGATCCCCCAAGATGGCCTCCAAGGTGCAGACAGCGGGGTCAAAGGCCATGCACATTTTAAGATTGACACACAGTGTCAGACAGCCCCGCACAGCGTCAGGGGAACTCAGCACCCGGCCCCCAGCCTCTGCAGGGGCTCCGCGGACAGGGCGGGAGGCTGGGCCGCCCAGATGCACTCGCCAGGGCTTGTCCCCTTCCGGTGCTCAGGTCTCGGTGCCGTCCCCTCCCTCCTGTGCTGTGAACTGCCCCAGCAGACTCAGCTTTCAATAAAAGGACGTTCGGAGAGCCCGTTCTGCTCCGGGCCTGGAGGGATGGACGCCCAGGCCGGCGCTGCCCTCGGGCCAGGGTTAGCTCTGCCCCTGCTGGGCACAGCCACGCCCCCTCCGCATGTCCACCACTCGCTGGGCGTCCTGAGGGCCGCTCTGCTCCAGCCTGGCACACAGAAGGCGCAGGTGAAGCTTGTCATGCGAACGAAGGAAAACAAGAACGATGAGCAAATGTATCGCCGAGGCGCGTGTTGGGACTGACCTGTGTCCCCTGCCAGCCCCCCAAATCCCAGCCTCCCCCAGAGTCCCGGAGCTCTGGGGGTGACTGTGTTTGGAGGCAGGATCTTCGCAGAGGGGATCGAGCTAAAATGAGGCCATTAGAATGGGCCTCACCTTGCGGAACTGGAGTCCTTATAAAAAAGGGAAATTAGGACACAGACGCACAGAGCGGGAGATCACGGGGAGAGGACGGTGTCTGCGAGTCACGGAGACGGGCTCTGGAAGGAAACCCCCCGCCGGCACCCTGACCCTGGACGTCCAGCCTCCAGGGCTGTGAGGCAGGGAGCTGCCGTTTGAGCCGGGCGTCCGTGGCACTTGGTGATGGCTCTGAGCCCACTGATGCCGAGGGCTGGCTGGACCACGCTGGCTCGTGGCCTGGCCGTGGCAGGTGGAAAGCTGCGGCCACGTGGCTCTGAGGACCCGAGGGGACCCCGGCGGCCCCGCTCTGCCCGTGTGGGACGCCCTGGCCGCGGCTTGCGCCCACGATCCTTATTTTGCGTCTAAAACCCTGCAGATTCGCCCTCGTCAGCCGCCCTGGGTCTCGCTTTCGGGGGTTTTATTCCTGCATCTGTGACCTGTCAGCCTGTGTCATCTCAGTGCTGGCACCGGGCGCCGGACGGCCAATTATTCCCCAACTGGGGCGAGTCCTCGGCACGCAGAACCTCGCACACAAACTTCTTTTTTTATGCCATGCACCTCGGAGAGAAGTCTCGCCCCGTGCTGCGTTCGTCATAGGGAAACGGTGCACAGCGACGCGGGCACGAGTGGGTGCACCCGAGCACCGTGGGACCCGTGCCATCCAGCGCGGAACTCGCGCCGCGAGCACCCTCTTTCTGCGCAATCGGGGGTGACTTGCTCCCCCTGGGCCTCAGTTTCCCATCCGCGTGAGCAGTGGCGATCACACCGCAGGCATAGAAAGAGACGGGCTCCGTGCCCAGCCGACGGCCGGGGTGGCGGTCCTGCTCACCCCCAGCTGCTTGCTTCTTCCCGACAAGCTCCCAGAGACGGTGGAAGGTGTCCAGCCCGTGTGCCCATGACACGGAGGAGAAAAGTGAGGTCGGAAATGTCAACGGGTGTGCTGAGCCGGGAATCAAACACAGGCTTCTGATTTCAAGGGAAGCTGTCCACGCTGACAGCACCTGCTTGGGATTCTCTCTCTCTCTCTCTCTCTCTCTCTCTCTCTCAAAAATAAATAAACTTAAACATAATATAAAGTTCAACCTAAGTTTATGGCCATGGAGGAGAGGACCAGCTTCCCGTTTATGGTAAAGTCACCAAGGGAAGTGGTCCCCGGAGCGTGGTCCCCAAAATCCTCGTCTTGCCTGGGAGCCTCCCAGGAAGGGCGCTGGGTCCCAGAGCAGGTGAGGCAAACACATCTGCTGCTTCTGAGCACCGGCCCACGGCGTCGCTAAGACTCCTGCGTGTGGGGTCCCGCTGTCCTGGCATCTGTGTGCTCCCGGGGGAGCCGGCGTGGGCGTCTCGGGGCCGAGGGGGTCGCGAGTGGGCGGGTAGCAGTGCGTCTGCAGTGGTCATGCACACCCTGAAGTGGCCCCGGTGTCACTGTGACATGACCGGAAGCAGTGCCCGCCCCCCCCGCCTCTGAGGGCGTCTGCAAACCCTGCTGGGGGCGTCACAGCCTTCCATCCCTGTGTAACATTTTACCTCCACTGGGGGCTAATTGATACCTGGAAATTGCACACATTTGGGGCGCCTCAGTGGCTCGGTCCGTTAAGCGTCCCACCTCGGCTCCGGTCATGATCTCGCGGTTCGTGGGTTCGAGCCCCGCGTCGGGCCCTGGGCTGATGGCTCAGAGCCTGGAGCCTGCTTTGGATTCTGTGTCTCCCTCTCTCTCTCTGCCCCTCCCCTGCTCTCTCAGTCTCTGTCTCAAAAATAAATGAACATAAAAAAAAAAAAGAAATTGCATACATTTAAGGTAAGCATCTCGATGAATTTGGGCAGATGCATATACCCGTGGCATCATCACAACCAAGGTAGGAAGCATGCACAGCACCTCCCAAAACTTCCGTGTGTGGGGGGGGGGGCGTGGGTGTGGTTTTCGGTAGAACACTTAACATATTCACGTGCACAACACACACTGTTAACTGTAGGCTGTGTGTCACCCACGCACAGCTGTGCCCCCGACCTCTAGGACTCAGCCATCTGGCAGGATCAGCTCTCCCCCTCGGAACACACAGAGGAGGCCCCCTGTGCCCCCGGGTAGATCCTCTCAACAAATCAACACCCTGAGGGCTAGGCTTGTGCCCAGAGCACACGTGTGTGCGTGCACGAACACACAGGCACACACGTACGGACCCACGTGGATACACACACACACACACACACACACACACACACAGGCTTACTGAAGCCCCATTTAAAAGTCTTAACCCAATCCCAGGAAAAATGGCTCCTCGAGGGAAACTTGGCGGCTTCTCGTCATTCTCGTGGGTCCTTAGAAATTTTAGGAGGGGAAGAGTTCTTGGAAAGTGTTACTGCAGCCGCCCTGGCGGACGGCGGAGGCGGGATCTGGGACGGGGAGGGCGTCCCGGGGCTCGGGGTCGGCGGTGGCGTGGCGGGCGTGCTGGAGTGTGGCCCGTGTGGTCATTATTCCTGGACTCTGGACTCCGCGTGGATTCTAACAGAAACTCCGCCAGAGTCGGTGCTGCTGCTCGACTTCCGTTTCTCCCTCCTGACGCTCGATGGTCGTGAAATCAGCAAGCACCTTCTATCTTCGTGCGGCCACCCGCCCAACAGCGCGCTCCTGAGCGATCTGTGACAGCTCCCAGCACCAGGGGTGGCGGCGGCCGGGCGCCCGTTGCCGAGAAATCCACAGAGACGTGCACGAGAGACCCGTAACTGATGACGGGCTCAGCGATGAAGCAAGATACGGGAGCGGTGCACAAAAACCAATTATATTTCTACACGCTTGTAGTGAACAATCAAAACGGAAGATTTAACAATTCCACTGACGGTAGCTTTTAAAGGAACACACGATGGATGAGTAAACTTAGCAAACGGAGAGCGAGATTTGTACGCGGAGTGTAGGACAACGTGGACAGAAATCGAACGCCACGTAAATAAACGGGGGGACATCCGCGATCTCAACAGAAAAGACTCGCTATTAAGATCGCAATACTCCCCAAATTCATCGACAGATTCGAGGTGATCCCTATCGAAATCTTGGCTGGCTTTTGTTTGTGGAAACAGGCAAGCGGATCCTAAAATTCCCGAGGAAATGCGAGGAATCCAGAATAGACAAGAAAACCACGGACAGGAAGCAGGTGGGGGACCACCACCCCCCCCCCAGTTGCAGAGACTGTGTGGCTCAGGCACACAGGTGCTCTAGTGGAACAGAATCGAGAGCCCAGAAACAAGACCTCATGCTTGTGCTCAGTCGATTTCCAATAAGGGCTCCAGGCGCATCTGGGAGGGAAAGAAACACAGGCTGGACATCCACGCGCTCGTACAGAACTATCCACACAGGAGGACGCGGCTCAAGATCTACCAAGACCTGTAACTGTCAGAGCCGAAGCATGAACCTCTCAGAAGACGTCGGCGTGCGTCTCCGTGACCTTGGATTGGGCGATGCTTCCTTTGCAGTGACATCGAACGCACGAGGAACAAAAGAAAAAAAATAGACAGTCGGACTTGGTTGAAATGTAACACTTTTGCACATCAAAGGACACAAGGTGTGAAACAGTGATTCTCACGGAATGGGAGGAAACGTGTGCAAATGCCTGACACGGGGCCTGTAGCCGAAATACCGAAGGAGCTCTTTCGACGCAATAGTCATTTAAAAGGGCGGCGAACCCCGTGTGTCACGGGGCAAAGGATTCGAAGCGACATTTCTTTAAGTCACATATGCAAATAGGCAACCAGCCCGTGGGAAGATGTTCAAGGTCGTCAGCCGTCAGGACGATGTGAGCGGAAAGCACCGTGGTTCTCTGCGCCCCGCACCGCGGGGAGGGCCGGCCAGGATCTAAGACGCACCGCGGCAGGTGCTGGGAGGCACCAGACCCCCGCTGCGGGAGGGGCCCTGAGCCGGGCGCACACACACCGCAGCCTGGAGCCACCGTGGCGGGCAGACAGTGGAGCCTCGGGAGTCAGGGCAGCCGATTCGAGCGACGGACCTCGAATCTAACCGCCAGGCCATCGGCCAGAGTCTGAAGCGGGAGCTGCCCCGTTTCACCCCCCGCGACGCAGTGCCCAGGTCGGGGTCCGCAGGTGCGAGGGAGCTCCGCACCAGGGTCCCAACGGTCTCAGGGACTCTGGGGTCCGGCGGGCAGTGCAGGGGAGCCGGGGACCGAGTCAGCAGCAGAAGGTGGCTTCACCTGTCCCTCCCCCCACGAGGAGGCCTGGGCACAGGGGTCTGAGGAAGAACCCTGCCCAAGCTCTGTGAGGGAGGTGCGGGGCCAAGGCACGAACGTGTGGGCACAGGCCTGGCCGGCCGAGTCCCGACCCACAGCCCCTCACAGGCTGGCACCGGATGTGGTGGCCTTTGGGGACAGCCTCTGTGACGCCTGTGGCCGGGCCCGGAGGATCACACGGACGGTGTTAACCGGGAGCTGAGCTCAGCACACGAAGGTTCATGGTGGCGCTGTTCTCGGTTGCCAAAACGTGCCAGCAGCCCGAATTCCACCCACAGACGGACAGACGGGCGGAATGTGGATGAGTCCCTGCAGGAAAGGAGCAAAGCCCCGAGCCCCTGCAGCGCGGGGGAGCCCCGGAAACGCCACGCTAGGTCGACGGTCACAGAACTCACTGTCCACACGAGGCCCGGGAGAGGCAAACCCGCAGACACCGAGCGCAGGCCCCGGGAGGGACCGCTGATGGCACACGGTGGCCCTGTGGGGCGACGAGGGCTCTAGAATCAGCCCGTGCCGACGGCGGCCCCGCTCTGCGAATATACGAAAAACCGCCAACTCATACGCTTTAAATGAGTGAGTTTTATGGTATGTGAAGGCTGTCTTAATAAAGTGACAGGGAGTCTGCACTCACCCGCGGCCGGAGTCCCAGGCGACCAGGGGAACGCGGGTGCGAACGTGTGGTCCAGGCAAACTCGGTCTGCGGTCGAGGTCGTGCGGGTGGGTGAGGGGGAAAGCGGCCTGGGAGCGGCCCAGGAGGATTTCATGTCAACGTGTGCTGTTTTCCTGTCCTTTCTTCATCTGAGAAAAAAATGAGCAAACACTACACGTTTTAACTTCATAAATTTTGACAATTGTAGGCGCTCCTGTGACGGCCACCCTAGAGCCCAAATTACGGCCTATCTGTGTCACTGCAGCAAGTTCCCTGGGGCCCTCGGCAGTCCCCGCCCCTCCCCTGCCACCGGGCGCCCACACCCCAGCAGCATGGATCCCTTCACTGACAGCCGTCACCCGGATTGGCGTGCCTGTTCTCGGAGATCGCGTGAATGGTGTGACACAGCATTTCGTGGCTGACTTGCTTTGTTCCACGTGAAGTCGGGAGGCTCATGTCTGCTGTCCCATGTTCCTCTTTATTGCCGGGGCAACCGCCGCGTGGCCGGTTGACCCGACACTTGGGTTTTCCGGTTTGGGGAGATTATGGACCACGTTGCCGTGAATATTCCCGTTCCGTCTTCTCACGGACGTGGCTTTCCGTGTCTTCTGGGAAGGACGTGCAGAGGCGTCGCTGAGCCTGTTGGTGCTTCCCCCGCGGTGAGCCCCTCATGGCGGGCGCTCTCGTGGCTGGGCCCCTGTGGCAGGTGCCTCGTTCCAGCCTGACTCCAAGAGGAGCCTGTGCGTCCACTTACTTGCTCGAGGAAGCTCGCGCGTCATTCACCGTGTACCAAGAGCTGGACGGACAACTGTCTGTGCTCACAAACTCATTCTTTGGTGGACAAGGCAGTAATAAACCACACGTCCATACTCGTGAGTCTAGAAGAAAATGCACAGGGCAGCAGGGTGAGGGTGGCCGGAGGTGGAGGCCGTCCCACGGGAAGCCCTAGGTGGGAGGCCAGCCTCGCCAGCTCACGCTCCCCGGGGCTGCAGGCTCTCCAGGGACGGGTCTCCAGGGAGGGTGGCACTTCCTCCTCTGCCGGGCCCTGGTTCCTGCCTTCCGGGGCCTCTTCCGGGCCCCCCCAGGAGAAAGAGGATTTTTCTTGTTGCTTCTGCTGCTGTTTTCCCACGCCTGTCAGTCCAGAGCCTCCCAAAGGCAGGCTGTCGACACCGTTCCCTGGGGGCCCAGGCAGACCTGCCAAGCAGGACATGGGACCAGCCACCTGGCAGTGATGGGCGGCAGGCAGGGGTGACCAGGAGGTACCATCTGCGCTCGTGATACCCTTGGCTTCCTGTTCTTGGCGAGCAGAGGACGCCCCGAAAGCACTGCTGTGACTCGGGGAGAGGCCCCCGCAGCTTTGCGCGGCTCGACTGCAGGTGCACAGTGCTGGGGTGCCCCGGGAGCCGCAGACAAAGCCGGAAGCAGCCTCAGTCCCCCCCCCCCGGCCACCGGGCAGCCGCTCCTGGGCACGGTGGGGGGCGGGGAGACGTCTCCCTGGTGCACGCCGCCTCGGGGTCGTGCGACCTTTCCCAGGAGCAGGAGGCCGTGGGGTTTGAAGGCAGCCCGGTCCGTCCCACTGCACAGGGTGGTCAGGGGCGAGCTGAGGTTTCTGCCCACGTCGGGCAGACAGTGGTGGGAGACCCGCGGCAGGTGCGGTGCAGGTGGTCGGCAGGCGCGTGGCCCCGAGCTTCGTAGGAGTCTGGCGGGTGCTCGCCACCTGGAGCCCGGGGGCCGTAGCCGCCACCGGCCGTGGCCGTGCTGGATCCAGCTGAGGAGGAAAGGCAAGGGCGGAGCAGGGGGTTGGCCCTCGGTTAGGGTGAGGGTTCAGGGGAGAGGGAGGGGGAGGGCTGGGGGTGGGGTTGCGTTAGGGTCAAGGGAAGGCGTATGCGTAGGGCCGGGGTTAGAGGTTAGGGCAGGGGTAGGGTCGGGGGTGGGTGTAGGGTAACTTAGGTTAGTCAGGGCGTTAGGGTAGTTATCAGTGTTCTTCTCTGATTTCTGCATTTTCCCAAAATCCCTGTAATGAGAGTGCATCGCTCATAAGAGCAGAGCCCTCTTTGCAAATGGGGACGAAGGGCACACACTTCAGCCCTGCCCCTGACCGTGGGCGGCTGCCCTTGCTCGGCCCCAGGGGGGCTTTGCACACGGCGTAGCCCTGTTCTCACCACGCAGTACCATGGAGAGCGGCCAGGCCTCCGGTCCAGAGCAAGGACGCTGCCCGGGTCGTTGCCATGAAAACGTATTTCTTAGTGACACCTCAACCTTCAAGGTAACCTTGGTTAACAGCTCCGGCTGGTATTTACGAGACGCCGCGGCCGGGCGGGTGGCACCCGTCAGCCGAGTGACCTCAGCCTGTGTGCGCGAACCTGGCCTCTGGATGTTTCCTCGGAGGCACCCTGTGGGGGCTCCAGGATTCCTCTCCCAACACTGCCCTGCCGCAGCCGGGACTGGGGTCACCCAGGGCAGGTGACAAAGCCCCCGGGAGGGCCTCCGAATGGGATGTGACTCCCACGGCTGATGTCTTGGGGGCAGGGCTCCAGGGCGGGTGTGGCGGGGTGGGTGGCCAACTGGCCTGAGCCGGAGAGTGACCCCCATGGCTTGCTGTCCATGCCCTCCGTGGACACCTGTGTCCTCCGTGAAGCCACCTTGCCCGCCCTGCCGGCCAAGTGACCCACGGAAGGCATCGTGTTGTTCTACATGATGTTCCAGGCCGTGAGGACAAAGGCGGGATCCGTGAGGAAGGCCCCAGTGCTGCACCTGCCAGGCGCTGAGTCTGTGCTGAGTCTTACAGGGCAGGGTCCCTCCCGCCAGCCCACCTGGCCTCAATGCCACAACCACCTGGCCGGGCTCCTGAGCCGCCTGAGAACCCAGGGTCAGCTACAGGTGATGGTGGGGGCCGCACCAACAGTCTGGGCCTACGGGTGCCCCTGGGTGCCACGAGGCAGGAAGAGCCTTCTAGCACATTCCAGGGGAGCCAAAGCCTTCTGCCCTCCTGGCCCTGCCCCACAGACGCCGGGGCCAGTGGCTTTCGGGTGGGGCTCTGGCATCTGAATGTAGGAAATCTGCCCAGGGATTCAGATGCACGCAGGCAGCTGACCAGTGCTCCCTTCTTCCTTCCAGGACCCCAGGCTGCCTCCTCCCCATGGTGCTGTTGAGGTGGACGGGGCCGAGGGGCACGGCAGAGCGTGCGACAGCCTCACACAGGGGTGGTTTCAACACGGGCAGCCCCACTTGTCTGCCCCCAGTGCCTGGAAGCGGGCAGGGGAGGATCTATCCGCACCCCTGGCTGGAGGTGAGGCCGAGTGTCCTTCCTGGGCAGGTGGCATTGCCCTGCATGAAGGAGCCGTGGGCTGGCTAAAGGGGAGGCTAAAGGGGAGGCTAAAGGGGAGGCTCCTGCAAGCGTGATGGGGCCCCAGACGGCAGGGTGCACAGGGACGCACGCGGGAGAGTGTGTGCGTCCGTCCACGAGGGTGAGTGTGTAAGTGTGCGAGCCTGTGTGCACGAGGTAAGCAAGCGTGCGTGTGCCTGTGCACCCGTGTGTGTGTGTGTGTGTGTGTGTGTGTGCATCACCTCCCCCGAGCAGGATGGAAGTTCTGGCACCTTCTGCTCCCACCGTCGGGCTGGGCGCAGCCAGGTCACTGTCACCAGGACGAGCTCTCTGCGGGGACCGTTGCTCGAGGTTGGGGACCAAGTTTGTTTCTGTTTCCGACGCCCGACAGCACCCAGCACCTTCCGCTCTTGTGGAACGGACTTGAACTGGGGCCAAAAGAGGCCTAATTGCCCTTTCGTCCAGCAAGTCCGCTTTAATGCCCAAGAGGAGGCTGGGGTCTCGGAGCAAAGAGCTGTGTTCAGCGGAGTCCGGCCCCTCTGGGGACAGTCCCGTGCTGCTGCAGACCGGAAGGGGCCCCCAGGGGACTCTGGGCGTGTGACACTACGGTGCCCCCGCCTGCCCTGCTGCCGGCTTCTCAGCGTGGCCAGAGTCAGACACCCCCTCCTGCCCGCCCAGCCACAACCACAGAACCATGGCTCGTGGCCCCAAGATGCGGCCTGGCCACCTTTCCACGGCCCCCAGGGGTGGCATTTGGGACAACAGAACAGCACTCCCAGCCAGAGCCGGGCGGAGGGTCTGCACATGGGCGGGAGGCCGCCACTGCAAAGGCCCATTTGGGAAGCGGGGGCTCTGAGCTGGGGGGAGGGGCGTGCCTGCACATGTGTTGGACCCAGCAGCGTGCCCGGCCCCCCGAGTCCTGCCTTCCGGCCGCAAGGCCATTCACCTACCGGGGTGCCCTTGACTCCCCGGGGACCCCAGGCTCCAGCCCCTGCGCCTGGTCAGTGCAGGAGCGTCCTCAGCGCGTCTTGCAAATGAGGGAGGGCCAGGGCTCCGGACAGCACCTCAAGGCGGATGTGCGGGCAGAGGTGGGAGGAGGGGCTTCCCTACCCTGGGCCCCGCGCCCCGCGGCCTCCACCCTCCCGTAGCTTTCCCGCCCGGGCCACGGATCCAGGGGCTCCCGGCAGAAATTAGGAGTTCAGGACCCCGGCCCACCTGCGTCCAGCCAGCTGGCCTGGGTGGACCCATTTCTCACCCCGTGCCTCAGTTTCCCCATTTGTGCAAGAGAGTCTCCATGTTCTTTGTGCTCCAGGGTCATATCTTACCAGTGGAAGGGCAGGGTGAGGCCACCTCGTGACAAAAGGGGGGACAGGTGAAGCTTCACTGCTTCCCTCCGGCCACTCACCGTCAGCCCTGCTGCAAGGGAGGGTGACGCCCTTGCTCCCCGCCAGGGGGGCTCTTCACCCCTCGAGAGCGCTGGCCAGGAACGAGTTCCAGGCATGGGGAGTGTCCAAAAGATGGACTGTGAGGAGGTGGGGGGGCGAGCTCAGCCTTGGGGCCAGGCGGGGCCTCCGCCCATCCAGTTTCTCTGGGCCTCAGTTTCCTCATCTTTGAAAGGGGCCACGGCCCGCAGAGTCACAGCTTGAGTGAGGCAGCACATACACGTGCATCTGTCTGGCGTCCCCTCTGGTGCACTAGGTCCGGGGGCCGGTCTGTCACTCCTCCGGGAGGGGCAGAGGGTGCCGCAAGCCTTCGGGGTAAATGCCCGCGTCAGTCCTGCGGAGAGGCTCGGCCCCAAAACCCGGGAGCACGTTTCTGAAATCACACACCTTGGGCTTAAGCCGGCTGTCGTCCGAGGCCAGGTGGGGCGGGAGGCTACCCACGGCTCTTCTCCCTCCTCCCCTGGGTGGCCCGAGAGCCAGCGAGCAGGGGGAGTGAAGCACACAAGGGGGCTGGTCCCACAGAGACGGGAGGCAGGGCGGCTGGGAGAGGCCACTGCAGGCCCGCGCCGGGAGCCCAGGCTCGCAGGCGAGGGTACGCTTCCGGAGGGAAAACGGTGTCGCCTGCTCGATGCATTTCTTTCACTAGACAAGGTCCCCTCTCCTGCCTCCTGCCCAGGCCTCAGGGAAGCCGGAATCCTTCACCAGCCCCGACTCAGTGTCCCCATTCGGAAGGATCATCTGAGCACCCAGCCCACTCAGGATCCAAGCAGGGGGGCTCACTGCCTCTGGGCAACCCCCAGGGAGTGGAGGGCAGGAGGGCCCTCCCCAGCCCCCACCCCCCCGGAAAGGCCAGGCCAGCCAGGGCCCTGGGGGTGGGGACAGAGGTGAAGGTGGAGGCAGAACAGACCCGGGTGTGAAGGCCCCCCCCCCCGCCCCCCCCACGGCGCCCCCCGGTCCCCCTTCCCCCCGCCAGCCCTGCCCACCAGGGGGCCTGGAGCAGGCCACTCCTGGTCAGTTTCCGGATGGCCCCATGGGGATGTTCTGGGACCGTTAGGGAGAAGCACCCACGGGCTTTATGTGGGGCTGGGACCTCCAGGTCCTTCCAGGTCCTTCCAGGTCTTAGCTGTTTTCAGCAGACAACTGTCAGCCTGGCAGGGACGCGGGTTTGCGGCCGTGGGAGAAGGAGGTGGCCGTCGGCCAGAGCTGTTTGTCCACTCGGTGCTGCGTGTGCAGGGCACCTCACTGAGCCCTCGGGGGCCCGCGGAGGGCCGGCTCTCATCCCCACATGCAGGCCGGGAAACCGAGTCTCCCAGAAATCGTTTGAGATCATACGGCCAGCGAGGCGTGGGTCAGCGGATCCGCCCCGGCGGGCACCCCGGTATCCGGATGAGGCCTCCTGTGGGACCCCAGGCAGATCGTGCTGCAGAACAGTGTCTAAGGAGAAGAGAGGCTCCTTCCAAAAAGCTCCTCTCTGCCTCAGTTTCCCCCCGTGCAAAATGACCAGCGTGGGTCACACAGCCTCTGGGCTTTGAGGGTCCCCTATCACCGGAAGGTTGCCCAGAGGAGGCCTCAAAGAGAAGCCGGCTTCGGAGAGGCGCTCCCCCACCCCTGCGCACGCCCGGCCCTGCCCGCAGGACGCACGCGGGACGCGGGGCCACCTTTAATCCCTGGCGGCAGGCGCGAAGCCGGCTGCGGGTGGGGGAGCGAAAGAAATGTTTAATTTATCACCCGTTCCAAGAACGGTGGGAAAATAATAATAATTCCATCGGAGCACCGGGAGAATATTATTTACAGCCTCGAGCTTTCGCAACAATTTGAATGCAAAACAGGATGTGCTGTATTTATAGCAGTTTGTCCCAATTGGAGAGGGAAGGGCCAGCTCGGGAGAGCAAAAAAGCACTTTTCTTTCAGCCGCTCGCGCCCGCCCGCCCGCCCGCCGAGGAAATGAGCCGTCAGCACTCCAAGGGGCCCCGCGAGCTGAAAAGGCAGGTCCCGGGGACCAAAAGCAAACGCCAGAAGCACTGGGTGGCTCTCTTTTTATTCAAAATCACATTTTTATCGATTCCTGCACTCGTGCCTGGCAAGGCTGCAGAGGCGAGCAGGTGCTGCGTGGACAAGACGCCCCCCAGAGCGTGCCCGGCTGGGGCCGTCTCCACTCGGCAGCGAGGGGCCGGGGGTGGGGGCGGCCGCGCCTCAGTTTCCCTGCTCTTGGGAAAGGAACCAGTGTTTCTGTCCCTGGGGGCTGAGATGATTAATGAGCAACCCAGGAGCGCTTTGAGAATGGAAAATATCCTCACCGTCCCAGGGATTAATCATCACATAATGCATGTTCCGTAACGGTGAGGGGACTTAAGTACCTGGAGTCGGCAGAATGACTCTCCCCTCGCTCCCCTCAGGAGCCTGTGGGGCAGAAGCTTCGCGGAGAATCAAAGCTCTCCTTTGCGGCAGCAGAAATGCTCTGGAAGGGTTTTCACGCCGTGAGAGGGAGAACAAAAGGCGCCTCGGATGGAGGGAGGCCTCCCAGGTTCTGAAGGCAGACAGGGGACAGACAGAAATGGCTCTTCTTCTGTGGTTCTAAAACAGGACTGACCGTGTTCACCCCCAAGCTGGCTGAACGTGTCCTTGGCCCCGCAGGGAGCCTTCCCAAAGGGGTCAGGGGCGACCGTGCAAGCTCTCAGATCTGTTCCCTGCATGGCGTTCGAGCTGACGCCCTCCAGCTAGATTCTGGGGACAGGACTCGGACCTTGGAGGATTTTGGGGGGCAGAGCCTTGCCCTGTTCACCCTTCCTGACATGGTAACCCCGGGGCACCCGCCTTTTCCTTTCTGAGGGCTTGTGGCAGGTAGATGTGGGTCAAAGTCTTTAAATTGTAAACGCCACTCACACGTGAGCAAACGCCCTCCACGTGCTCTGTAGGTAAGAAGGGTCCCTGCGCCTCAGTTTGCCCGGGACAGTGGACACGCTTTACCACCTGTTAACACGTGCAGAGACCCCTGCCCTCTCCAAACTATCCTGTCATCTCATTTACATGAAAGGGGACATTTGAATTAGACTCAAAGTCAGATAGGACCGGATGAGACGGGTGCCCAGAGAAGGCAGTTCAGCTTGGAGAACCTGGTTCCAAATGCGGGCCCGGGAGCCAGGGTGACCCCATTTCTAGCAGTGATGACAGACAGCCTCCCCCAACAGAGCCTCAGTTTTGTCCCCTGGAAAGTGGGGATAACAATAGGATCTTCTCAAAAGGTGAGCCATGACCCTCAACTTCAAGCGTCCAGGGCTGATGGGTCTAGGACAACGCCCCTCCCTCCTCCTCCACTACCTTGTGACAAAGCCGAGCCATCGCTCCTGCGCGTCCACGAGCAAGACCCCTGCCCTTTCTGCCCCGGAGCCGTGAGAGGCATCGGCGGAGCTCCCTGGGCCTGCACAGACGTTTGACAGGCCGAGAAGCCTGAGGCTTGGATTTGCAGGCACCGAGCAGGGCAGCAAGATGCTGAGTTGACCGGGGCGGGAACCCCGGCTTGTCGCTGTCCGGTTCCTGCTCCGACGGCGGCATCCGTCGCTGACAGCAACTGCAAGGGGGCCCAGGGCAGCCCACCTGGAGAGAGCGGGAGGGAGCCCGGGAGGGAGCCCCCGGTGGAGGCAGTCAGGGCCACAGCCACCCGCATCAGAATGAAACCAGCCCACCTCCGAGGGTGGGGCCTGGCAACATCCCAGAATCCTGAATGCACCCTGCAGAGTGCCCTCGGCAGCCTGTGGGACTAGAGGACGCAGAAGGGCAGGGATACAATGATCCAGTCAGCTGCCTCCCCGATTCAGAGGTCCGGTCAGCAGCGGATGCGTGTTCAAAAGGAAGGGGGACCCCTCCCTGGAAGGGGAAGGGCGTCAGCCCTCACGAGAGATTGCAAATTATCTCAATCAAGTAATCGCTTTCATGCTTTCAGCTGAGCTAAACCAGAGAGCTTTGGTCGGAGGAGGTAAAACTCATTTGAAGTCTAAGCATCACAGGGGAGCACCGCAGGAGCCTTCCAGATGCCGGGGGGGGGGGCGGGGGGACCTCAGGGGCAGCGCCTGCCCCCTGGAAAAGGCAGGAACCTGCCTCCCGGCAAAGCCCATGTCCCGTGCTTCCTTACCTGCAGCCGGCTCCGTGATGCGTACCCGGCTGCTGCGGGCTCCTGGACCGTAAACCGTAGATGGGAGATTCCCCCCCCCGCCCCCCGGGGTGGGGTTGGTGAAGAAAGAGGCTAGGGTATTGGAGCCATCCGGTCACTCGGTGACCGTCACCTGCTCTCGTCCTGTCATCCTGGATATGCTTCACACCAGGACGGCTGAAACGTGCACGTGGGCAGTGCCACCAGCTGTGTGCCATGCCCTCCACAGCCCGCCGGCCCCCCGGGTCGTGCCTGGGGGACCCGAGGCTTCGGGGCCACCCCTGCCATCTGCACACCCACAGAGATCAGGGCTGCTTGGGTCTTGATGCTGAACGGAAGGGAACTTAAAATCTCTCGACGTGTAGACCTTTCTGGAACCCAGGATGGACCCCATCAGGAACGGGGGCTGTTACGGCCACTTCACTGATTTTTTCTAGGAGGGCTCGCGGGAGTGGAGAGACCACTGTGTGACCCCAAAGCTTACCTGGGTGCTTGGAGAGGAACCTGCCGCCCTGGGGCTGGGCTGCAGCAGGGCTCCCGGCTGGTGGTTTCGGGGGAACACAAGTGACTCAGGGATTTGCGTTCTTGCCCAAGAAAAGCCCACAGGCCACACGCTGACCTTGTCTCAGCTCTTGTTTCCTGTCCCTTTGGAAATGTCTCCTCTTAAAATACTTGGTGGGGAAATCGCCCAAACGAAATGCTTGAGAAACAGATTACCACTTGCTCACCCAAATCACTAATGGGGTTTGGAAATTTCTAGATAGATTCTTGTGCTTCTAGTGACCAGCCATCTGGGCTTTGCCTAGGACAGAAGGGTCCTGGAAACTTCACTGCTGATATGAGGACGGTCCCAGGCAGGAGGGACCAGTGGGTCAGTCTGCTTGAGCCCAGGTCAATGTCCATGGTGGTCACCCAGCAGCTCCGCCCCCATTTCCCTCCCTCATGATGATTGGCTGGTGGCCGGCCAATCAGAGGCTTCCCTGGGAGCTTTCGGTTGGTTGCTAGGTCATACTCTCCCTTGCCTCTCCAGTCACAGGGTGGGGTGTGGTGACACATCTGTGACCATAGCAAGGGTCTCACGCCTTCTAGGAAGCTGTCCTCTGCTGTCCTAGGTGAGAAGGAGCCCAGGCAGGACAGCCACGGGTGTGCCTGCGTGTGTCTGTCAACCCAGCCACCTGCCCCGGCCACCCCTCGTCAGTGGGATGAACAGAGTTTGGGATACTGAGAGGGTGGAGGCCGAACGGCCCAGGCAGAAACCTCGCGCCCTGAGTTCCGCTCCACCTGGTGACTTCCAGGAGGCCACAGAGAAGGTATTTACGTGCAACAAACAAATAACTCCCCAGCACTTCACCCACAGCAATGCGCATCCCGGATTCTTCTAGTACATTCCACCCGCATCGCAAGACCCTTCAGCAAGGTTAACCCTGTCCTAACGCAAGTTTAGAAATGAAATCCGCCGCAGCGAGCAAATGTCGGAGGCAGCCTCATCCCGTTCTTTCCCGCAGAGCAAATATGTTTGCACAGCGGCTTCGGGAACAGAGCTCCAGAGCGGATAATATGCGTGTTCAACATGGCCTCGGTCCCTCTGCCGCTCATTTCGTGCATTAAATATGACAGTCCCCGGCCGGCCCCGCCACCGTGCTGGCGAGCCGGCAGCCGCTTGTCAGCACGTTAAATCGAGAGCAAATTGGATTGTGCACCGGTCCCTGGGAACAGAAAGCAGCGGCAGGATGTGGGATTTTATGAAGCGGTTTCGCTTAGGTGGGAACGCGCTCCTGGATTTCTTGTCTCGTCTGTTCATAAGCTCTCAAAATACACGCAAAAGCAGACAAACACCGCAGAAGACAGAACAACACAGGACAGATCCCGCTTCCTGCTCTGCGTCCCTCTAGTTTCCAGAAGGTGAAAATGGCCTCTATCCTGCGCCAGTCGGGGCGGGCGGGGGGAGGGGAGCCCGCTGTGCGATTTGCTTTCTCCACGGCGCTCTGAGGGCTTGCAGACCCAATTAAGATATTAAAATGGGGCGCGGGCATCAGGGCTCCTCCGCGGAGGGCTGTCTTTGTTTGTGGCTTCGTTGAGCAGCGCTGTGCAAACTGCTCCGGCCCCGGGGACGCCGGAGAGTTCTAACGGGGATTATCTGCCTCCTGAGATATAAATTCCAATTTACTGTGACACAAACTATTACCCTGCAAACACCGGTCATCTGTCTTCAGGTGCCTGGCAGGCACTCCTCGCCAGCGTCATTATCTCGGGGAAATTAAACCCGCGCAGGCTGAGGGCCGCGTCCTGCCGGGCAGGTGCCGGCTGACCTGACCTCCGCCCGGTTCCCCCCTCTCCCCTGCCCCGTGCTCGCTCCCACCACCTGCCCCCCCAAAGGCCGCCGGGCAGCTCAGATTGGTTGCAGCTGGAAGGGGCCGTAGGAAGCCTGGCCGCGGCCGGCCTGGGGGTCCAGTCCAGGCCAAGGACAGGTTGACGGGGCCAGAAATGGGGAGACAAGAAACGGGAGGCCTAGTTGGCTGTGCTGTGCAGAAAGCTGGGGCTCTGGGGGCCCCCGGGTGGCTCAGTCGGTTAAGCATCTGACTTCAACTCAGGTCGTGATCTCGCAGTTCGTGGGTTCGAGCCCCGCGTCGGGCTCTGTGCCGACGGCTCGGAGCCTGGAGCCTGCTTCGGATTCTGTGTCTCCCTCTCTCTCCGCACCACCCCCACTCTCTCTCTCTCTCTCTCTCTCAAAAATAAACACATTAAAAAAATTTTATAAAAAAAAAAGAAAGCTGGGGCTCTGTCCCCACTCTGGTGGCAGATGAAGCCTCCCTTCCAGGTCTCAGTCCCCACATCTAAGGCCCTGGGTGCCAGGGTCCCCATCCTCTTCCTGCAGGTGCCGCACAGCCTTACTGAGGCTTTCCTGGAGCGGCAGAGGCCAGGCTGGCCAATCTGAAAGGCAGGAAGAGACCTCGTCGACGGACCCTGACGGTGGGCCAGGGGGTTACTGAGATCTGACACACGCTCCCCACGTCCACCCACGCGCGGTGCCATGGTCACCGGAATCTTCGCAGAGTTGTGAGATGGTCACCACGCTCTGTTCCGGAACGCTTGTCATCACCTCAGAAGAAACCCCATACTCTTGGCCGTCCCCTCTCTGTCCCCCTCCCCCCGGCCCGTGACAACCACGAATCTGCTTTCTGTCTCCGTGGCTTCGTGTGTTCTGGGCACCTGACGTCAGTGGGACCACACCTCCTTCTCACGCTCGAAGACTAGTCCCTTGTGTGGCTGGGCCACGCTTTGCTTATGCATTCGTGAGCGTGTACACGTGGGCTGTTTCCGCGTTGGCGGCTTGGAGAGCGCCGCCGTGAGCACGGGCGTGCGAGCTCCGCGTGGACACGGAGGCCTCGGGGCGGAACCCCTGGGCCACACGGTGGCCCTCCGTTCTGGGAGCCACGGCCGGGTCCCCGGGTGGCCGCCCATCTCACGACCCCGAGCCATCTTGCTGCTCTGCTTTGCCTCAGGCGTGGAGAGAAAGCGCCCGTGGGCAGGGACATCTTTACTGCCCCCAGTTCCTACGGAACGGGGACCCTTTCCCCCCCAGCAGCGTCCCGACACGCAGAGGGGACACTCCCCTACCCCTCGAGGCTCAAGTCACAGACGCGGGGCCGGGAGCCAGCGGGGGCGGGCGGGGCGGCCCTCCGGCCTCAGCAGACAGGGTCTGAAAGGACAGCTGGTGCAGACGCCTCGCTGTAGATGGGGACACGAAGGCTCTGAGGGCCGGGGTGTTCCTGAGGCTGCAGACCTGCCTGAAGCTGGGCAGGAGCACAGACTGCTTTCTCTCTTGGCCTCGCCCTGGCCCCGGGCGGCCTCGGGGGCCCACAGCCAGGAGGAGAGAGCTTACCTGGCAGAGGGACGTCCCCAGAGACGCCCACCGTCAGGGTCCGGCGACGAGGTCTCTTTCTGCCTTTCAGACTGGCCAGCCCGGCCTCTGCCGCTCCAGGAAGAATCCAGAAGATTGGACGTGAGGCCCCGGGGCTGGAAGGGAGAAATGCCAGGCACGGCCTGCTCCTTTACCGCCGCGGCGCTTTGTCACCTGCCGTGTTTCCCCAGCCGGACCCGAGCTCCTGGAGGGCAGGAGCCCACACCTGTGTCCCGGTGTGTGCGGCTGATGGTGTGCCGAGATGGCGAGCGGGACCCGCGGGACCCTGCGGGAGAGGAGAGTTTGGTTGTTTGTGCACGTGCGTGTGCGTGTGTGCATGGGTGTGTATGAGCGTGTGTGTCTGTGTATGGGCACGGGTGTGCATGGGTGAGCATGTGTACATGGGTATGGGCGTGGACGTATGAGTGCACGGGTGCGTTTACACAGAGGTGTGCGTGTGTGTGCATGGGTGTGTGCGCGCGTGTGTAGGCATGGGGGGTATGTGTGCATGGGCGTGTGTTTGTGCGCGAGCACGCATGGGTCTGCCTGTGTGTGCGTGGTTGCCTGTGTGTGTACAAATGTGTGTGTGTACGTGTGGGTGTGCATAGGTATGCGTGTGCACGGGCGTGTCTTAGGCAAGGTCTCAGAATCTCCGCATTTGGAATCAGAGGCACCAGTGTCTTGGGGGCGAGCACAGCTCTGGCCTCAGGCGTCTGGAAGGCGGAGGGAGCCCTCGGGTGGGCCCGCCTCCCACTTCTGCCTGGCGGCCTTTCCCTGAAACGGCAATGCGGGTCCATGGAGACCCCTGCCCTGTCCGTGGGCCCATCACGGTCAGGTCGCCCGCAGGCACACACGCCCCGAGAAGGAGGCCTTCAGCCCGTGTTCCCCCGTTTCTAACAGGACGTTCATGGCTGGCCCTGAGGGAAACTGCAAAGTTGCAGGCGCTTTTTGTCCCCCTGCAGCCCCAGGGCCCCTAAGGGATCCACTCACGTGCCCCAAATTCTTGCCGAAGAGTCTACAGACACAGTTTCTCAGCCTGGTGTGTTAGTGGCTTAGCAACCGCGTGCAGGAGAATTTACACTTTTGAAACAGAATAATGTTTCCTTCCACCGCACGGACGCCAATCTTGGCACCCTGGGCATGGTTTACGGACTAGCGCGGAAGATTCCTAGCAGAGGGTCTCACATCCGTGGGGGGATTTTCATACATTCCCCCTGAAGTCTCTCTGGGTGCCAAGTTCCCACATCCCGTAAGAAGGTTCCTAATCACGGCCCCTCCCGTGCCTGGAGGCAGAGGGACCGTCAAGGCTGGGACCCTTTTCCCAGCAGGAACCAGCGAGCTCCGGCAGACATCGTGGACTTCAAAGGCAACCACCGATCTGCCAAGTGCAGCTCGTTCAAGCTGGCGGGAGAGGCCGAGAAGGACAAGCTGGTCCTGGGGGACTTGGCTGGGGACAGCGCAGGCGACTGTCAGCCCTGGGCCGAACGGCCCGGGCCTCAGAGCAGAGAGAGCCGGCTTCGCGTCCCGGCTCTGTGTCCCCGGCCCGGCTTCCCCACTTCTCCGTCTGTGATTTCTGCGTCTCTGTGAGCGTGGGGACGGGTGACAGAGTCAGTCCCTGCTCCCGAGGCTGTGACCCTGCAGGACAGTGAGCTGACTGTGCGTGGGGCCGGAACTCCCTGACCCTCGTCCCTGTGGGCACGTGGAAGAGGACCATCAAGTCTCACCGGTCCTTGGAGCCCGGTTTCCAGACCGTGTTCCGTGAAACACGAGCCCGGGGCATTTCGCGCACTGGAGGCGCTGGGAGTCGTAGCTGGGGGAGGCCCTTTAACTGCTGGACCCAGAGCTGCAGAGAGGAGTGCCCTCGGGGCGGAGGGAGGTTGGGACGAACAGGCTCCGAGCTTGTATGCCCTTGACTCACAGGGTCTCACTGAGACCTCCGAAGAGGGCACGGCGCGGGGCCCATGGCCCCCACTTTGTACGTGGTGAAGGGAGGCTGCCGGACCCACAGGTGAACTTCCCAGCAGGGCTGAAGACAGAGCAGGGGGCCCCGGACGACGGCCATGCTGCCCAGGGCAGCTCAGGGAGGGGACAAAGCCCAGAGCAGAGACGCAGGCCAGGGAGGAGGACTGTGCTGGCCGTCCTGAGGGTCCTGGGGGAGCCCAGGATGGCTGGAGCGGCGGGGGGGGCGGGCAATGCACAGGGGGGCTGGGTCCTGTGCGTCCTGCTCCCTCCTCCGCGATGCCTCGGCGGGCTGTGACACGCCTGCAGCCCCGCTGTTGCACCTCCAAAGTGAGGGTGGTGCTAACTGCGCTCAGGGCGCAGGCCCCCGGACGGCAGGGGTCTTTCTGGCACCAACACCGTCCCCTTTCCTCACGAGCAGGTGATTCCCTGATGTCCCCAGGGCCCCACCCCCACCCTCGCGGGGACCCCGTCCCCAGGGCCCTGGAGGAAGAGAGTGCGTCATCGCTCCCTGCTGCCCCTTTGCGTCCCAGCCCCGGGACCCCCCGCTCGTCAAAGCCCCTTCTGGCCCCTCCGGGCGCCCCGCGCACATGCCCACAGCCTCACTGGGCTGAAGAGGGAGTTTTTAAAAGCGTTTGCTCCCCGAAAAACCCAGGTTTGTTTCCAGCGTCCGTTTGCCTCTCTCGATGCCGGCCGTTCAGAGCCTTGGGCTCAGAGCTCTTGGGCTCAGCGTCTGAGCTCGCTGGGCCTGGGCCAGGGTCCCTGAGCGGGTCCGAGGAGGGGGAGCCCCCAGCCTCCGGCCCCCCGGTAACTGACACGGGGCAGCCCCTCCCTCACCCCGGGTCTCACTCCGCAGCGGCTTCGCACAGCCTAAAAAACGCTCCTTAAGAAGGGAGAAAAAGCTACACGGGAACCTTTCTGCTTCTTTCAAGCGTGCAGAGTGGACCTCAGGCCAGCTGTCCCCCGACCACAGCTGAGGAAGGTCGCGCCGCACCTGCTCCGGGGAGCGGGGCCGCCGGCCCCACGGAACTGGGCCGCACCCCACCCGGCACGTGCCTCGGGACACTTGCAGACCTGACTGGGCCGCGCCGAGCAAGCCCCACGGGGGGCGGAGGGTGACAGGGGACAGTTTTCCACGCTGAGGCCGGGGAAAGATTCTTCACTGGGACTTCAGAAGCACCAGACACGAAGGAGCAGGTCGATCTGTTCGACCACCTTGAAATCCGGAGAACAGAAGGCAAGTCACAGAGGGACAGAGCCGCCAGCTGCCGAAAACCGTAGCGGCTTAGAGTGGCAGGGAGGCGTCCTGCACATTCGAAGTCCCACCCGGGTCCCTTCTGCGGACGCTGGGGAGAATCTCTGTCCCTGCCTTCTCCAGCCTCTACGGGACGCGCCATTCCTTGGCTCGAGGCCCCTTCCCCCAGCCTCTCAGCCGCTACGTCACCTCTCTGATCTGCTTCCCAGACCCCTCCCCCCTCTTCCCTGCTTCGAAGGACACAGGAGATTAGGTTGGGCCCCTGCACCATCCAGGACCATCTCCCAGCTCGAGGTCCTTAACTTAATGCCATCTACCAAGTCCCTCTGGACATGGAAGGTGACACAGTTACCAGCTCCGGGGACGAGGGAAGAGAATCTTTGGCAGGGGCATATAATTCTGACTATCACCAACTATTAAAAGAAAAAACACATTCTCCTATCCGGGATATCTAAGGGACGCCTGCAGATCAATCAAAAAAGTATCACAGGGGCTCCGTCGGCAAAGCGTCCGACTTCGGCTCAGGTCGTGATCTCACGGTCCGTGGGTTCAAGCCCCGCGTCGGGCTCTGTGCTGACAGCGTGGAGCCTGGAGCCTGCTTCCGATTCTGCCTCTCTCTCTCTCTCTAAATAAATAATCGTTAAAAAAAATATATTTTTTTAAAGTATCACAGCTCAGTAAAATGTGGGTAAGGGATTTGAACAGATAACTTCACAAAACATGATATCCACAGGAATGACTATATTTTTTTAAACGTTGTCTACGGTTTTAGTCCTCTGGGGAATGCAAATCCTAACCCAAAACAGGGACAGGTCCACACGCATCGGACGGCTGGAATTAGGAAGGCGCGGATGCTATCGTACGGCGATCTCACGCGCTGCTGGAAGCACCGTGAACTTGGGGAAGAGTTCGGCATTAACTCTGGGAACCGGAGACACACATCCCCACGACCCAGCCGGCCACTCTGCTCCCCGACGTGGAGAGAGCTGTGGCTTGCGCCAGGGAGCACGGCCGAGGAGGGGACCAACTACAGGAGCGCGGGGGCACCGCTGTGAAGAAGCAGATCCAGGAGAGCGAGTGCTGGGGACCCCAGGCAGCATAAAGGTGTTCCCCAAAGTAAAGACGGCCCGTCGTATTAGGGGACGCTCGTTTAGGCGGTCAGCAGACACCAGGAGAACCAGAAAATGTTGCTTTTGGGGGCGGGACGGGGTGGTGCCTGGGAAAGCGTGCAGATGGCCCTACCTGCTAATTTTCTGGTGGTGATTTTGTGCGGGCTGTACGGGGACAAAACACGTGGGCAACGCCTTTCGTGGCTTACCCTTTTGTGTCTGTGCTATGTTCACAGTGCAAAGCGACCTTCACAGAAAATGCACTCTCTGAGTCCAGGAATGTGGGCGACCTCCACATCTTTCCTTCACATCGGGGGTCAATGTGTCGGCGAGGTCCCCCGCCGCCCTCCCGGCTGACGAGATCCCGCCAGGTCCTGGCCGCAATCTCCAGTGAAAGCCAAGTCTATCCACTGGGACGGTACCTTATTCCTGAGTAGGTATAAGCATCCTAGAAACCCAGGAAGACTTACATTAAGTGCACAAATCGTCAATACAACAAGTCACAGAATTATGACTTTTGTGTTAAGGAATCTGGACAGGGTTGGCGTTTCGGTCTTACGTTTGAACCACGTGGCCTATTATAAAGAACGTCTCATAAACCCCGACTCAGACGTGTGATTAACTGGTTGATTTAGTCATAACGTTACATGGAAATCTCAGAGCACATCTACGCAGTGCTGAAATACAGGAGAGACCTTGGGCTCATTGCGTTTCTAAGTGACATTATTAGATTCCTAAAAATTAATTAGCACTAGGACGATTTTGTTCATTAGACAATTGCACTACCCAAGAAAGAATTTGGATCTATTACACTTACTATTACGATCTGAAGTGTGGAAAGTATTTAATGAATTAAATCTGTAGCATGCAAAGGCCCTTAAAAGCCAACTGTTAAGATCTGGAGGTCTTTTGAATAGAAAAATAACATCTATCAACCAAATGTAAGAGATCAGGGGAAAGCTACATTTTTTTTTTTTTTGGTTTGTTTTTTAGTTTTCAGAAACCACCCATTAATTTTAAAAAGCAAAGTACAGGGGCGCCTGGGTGGCTCAGTCGGTTAAGCGGCCAACTTCGGCTCAGGTCACGATCTCGCGGTCCGTGAGTTCGAGCCCCGCGTCGGGCTCTGTGCTGACAGCTCAGAGCCTGGAGCCTGTTTCGGATTCTGTGTCTCCCTCTCTCTGACCCTCCCCCGTTCATGCTCTGTCTCTCTCTGTCTCAAAAATAAATAAACGTTAAAAAAATAAATAAAGCAAAGTAGACTTAAGAAGAGTTTTCGAAACTCAAATCAGGACATTTCAGGGGAGCCCCGGGGGCTCGGTCGGTTGAGTGTCCGACTTTAGCTAGGGTCATGATCTCACGGTTTGTGGGTTCAGGCCCCACGTCGGGCTCTGTGCTGACAGCTCAGAGCCTGGAGCCCGCTTTAGATTCCATGTCTCCCTCTCTCTCTGCCCCTCCCCCTCTCGCGCTCTGTCTCTCACTCTCTCTCTGTCAAAAATAAATAAAACATTAAGCAAAAAATTTTTTTAATCAGTACATTTCAGTGGCCGTGAGAACTGTTCTGTGTGGGCATTTGGGGAAATGAAGTAAAATACAAGAACTCTCTGGAGACGCCCGTCACGAGCGCACGGCCCCGTCCGAAGGCGCCGGAGGCAGGCGTTCATGCGGCCTTGTCTCCGTTGGCCTTTCCTCTGCCGTCGGGCCTTCTGCACTCGCTGGGACCTCTGTTATCCCCCTTACCTCTCCATCGGCTTCTCATCCGTACATCCTCCTCCTACCCCTTCGCTTCTACAGCTGAGACTGCTCATCCTCCCCGGACCTTTTACAGCCAAGGTCAATGGTCCCTGCATCCCGTCACCAGCAAAGACCTTGAAAGCCCGCAACCGCGTCCCCTCCTGCCTTTCTCCATTGCTCCCCCCGCCCCTGCTTCGTCACCTGCCAGAGCCCCACGGGACAGCGACACAGGTGCCACGGGGCCCCTGCCTCCGCCCCTGCCTGCCCGCGTCCTCACCCCGTGTGACTTGTCCCTACTGCTGCTTCTTTTCCCGTGTTTGTTTTTCCTTGTTTTGAATCTGGGTCTGCGGGTGGTAAATTAGGTCCCTGCCCAGAGGTCTTCTGGAAACACCTTCGTCTTGGCTCCCTTTCAAAGAACATCTTCCCTGGGTGTGAAATTCTAGCTTGGCAGTTTTTTTTCAGCGCCTGAAAATGCATGTCCTGTGTTTCTAGATGCCATTATGTTTTTTCTTTCTTTCTTTATTTTGAGAGACAGAGTATGAGCGAGCAGGGGAGGGGCGGAGAGAGAGGGAGAGAGAGAATCCCAAGCGGGCTCCGTGCCGTCAGCGCCGAGCCCGATGTGGGGCTCGAACTCACGCGCCGTGAGATCACGACCTGAGCCGAAACCAAGAGCGGGGCGCTTAACCAGCTGAGCCCCCCCGGGCGTAGATGCCCTTATTTCTGCCCAAAGTCTCATGGCAGCTCCTCTGAAGCACAAGCCTCTTCTCCTCTGGCGGTTTGCAAGCTTTTCTCTTCGCCCTTGCAGCCCGAGGCGAGGCCCACGTGAGGCCTGCTTGGCCCTGTCCGCTCTGCTGTTCCACGAGTGCCAGTTCTGAGCGCGGGCGGTTTTGTCCCACCGCGTCCCCACGTCTCTCGCCCGCCCTCAGCCCGGACGCCTTCTGTGGAGCGCTGTTCAAGGCACTGATGAAACCCCCGCCCGCTCGGTGCAGAGCCCTGCACAGCCTCCGGCCTTCTCTATGCCCGGCTGGCGGCCCCGGGCAAGGCCGCCGCTGTCCCCGCGACACGGGTTCCCGCGGCTCCTCACCGCTCCCGTCGCCTCCGCCGCCTCGGAAGAGAATGTCTGAACTTGGTCCTGTTTTTTCCCGTGTTTTCACAAGGAAGTCCGGTCCCTGTTACCGATTCGTGCATTCCGGGCAGCGCAAGGCTGGGCCCGTGGCTGTGTCTTCTGACTGTGGCGGTCTCCCCAGGAGGGATTCCCCCCCGCCCCCGCCCGTGACCCGCTCTAAACGGCCACTTTGCATTCATCCGAGGACAGGGCCACCCTCCTTTCGGTGGGTCCTTAACACATCTGTGATGTAGTGGCTGTTCCTCATCTGTGAAATTTTCTCTAGAAATCGATTCCCTCGTGAGCTCACTGACTGCAAGGACACAAGCTTTTCTTTATAGAAGTGACCCTATAGGGGCGCCTGGGTGGCTCCGTTGGTTAAGCGGCCGACTTCGGCTCAGGTCACGATCTCACGGTCCGTGGGTTCGAGCCCCGTGTCGGGCTCTGTGCTGACGGCTCGGAGCCTGGAGCCTGCTTCGGATCCTGTGTCTCCCTCTCTCTCTCTGCCCCTCCCCTGCTCTCTCTCTCTCTCTCTCTCTCTGTCAAATTAAAAAAATTAAAACAAAATACAATAAAATAAAGAGGACAGCGGAGCCGGGAGGAAAAAGAGACCTGAGCAAGTGTGCGGGGATGTGTCCCACACCTCGTGCTGACACGGCCCGAGGACAAGAGCCCCGGGCGCAGCCAGACAGAGCTGGGTGGCACGTAGGCCCCTTGGAGCTTCTCAGACTTGGAAACCACGGAGGTGTGCGGGCTGCTGCACCTAAGGCCACGCGAGCCAGTCGTGTCCCTCCGCGTCAGGCTGTTTTGTTTTCTTCGGGTGCTCGCTCCTCCCTGGACTCTGGCGGCCCGGTCAGCGGCCCGGTGCCACCCCTTCTGAGCACCCTGGATGAACGGGGTGCTTGGAGCTTCCTGCCGCGCCCTCCCCTTGGCCCCTCCGTGGATGAGCTCCGCAGGGAAGCAGGGCCAGATTCCACGGGAGGGAGAGCTCTGACGTCAGGGACCGCGGCCCCAGGCCACGCGGTCCCAGATGGCAGCCGGCCTCTTACGCCTGCAGATCTTCAAGGAAAGACAAGCGGCCTCTGTCAGGGGCTGCGGGGCCGCCAACTCTTGCTCTGTGTGAAAGCGGGAACCAGGACGGGCCTTAGTTTCCAGTCCCAAGATCTGACCATTGACGGTTCAACCACAGTTAAAATTCAGAACGCCCCTCTGTAGTCATAGAAGGAGTGGGGGCGGGAGGGGGGGCTCTGGGAGGGCCGTATTCACTGCTTCGGGACAGATGGACATTTCCAGATGGCTGGTGGCTCTCCTGGCTTCCTGACTGGGACTCCTGCCATCGAGCGGGGTGGGCGGGAGGGGCTTTCAGCCTTCTGTGAGGCTCCGGGAATCAGATAATTGGCCGCCCCCTCCCCATATGGCCGATTAGTCACTGGGACAATGACAGCCAGGGTGGGTTTTAGGACCAGGGCGCACAGGCAGCCTTCCACGCCCGTCCTCACCGAGGCCGCCTCTTTGGGAAGGTGAGTGCCCACCAGAGATTTTACCGAGCAGCTTCCGTTAGTCAGGGCTGTAAACCAGCAAGCCTGTTTCTCCCTCAGGCGAGGGTTCGACGCCCAGGGACCCGGCCCCTCCTGCCACCTGCGTCACAGGGAGGCCTGCTCAGGGCTCCCAAGCTCAGGCGGAAAGAACGTGACACACAGGCTGAGTCGCTCCGTTCCCAACCTCATTCCGCTGGTCTTCTACTCGAGGGCTTTAAAACAAAAATCCCATCTGTCACTGTTTGGGGTCTGGAAATGTCTGGTATTTTCCAGTTCTGCAAGACCTCGAATTCCTGGGCTTTTCTTGCATTTTATGCCGCTTGCAAACGGCTAAGATCTTCCCTACGTGGTTCTTTCTCTCGTGAGGTCCATTTGGCCCACAGGCAACAGCCACGCGCTACTGAGGGTCTGGGTCCCAAGCTCCTCCCTTGGAGCGACATGGGACGTTTGTTCTCTGGGCCTCCCTCCAAGTCAGCGGAGGCAGGACGTCGACCGAACAAAACCGGGCGCCCTCCGGCGCCCTCCCGCTGACCTTGGACGTGTGGGGCGCGCTGTGTAGGACGGCGGGGTGCACGCACGGGCCGGCGAGGGCTTCGGGGTCACGCAGCAGGACACAGCACAGGCGAGCGGGCTGGGTCCTACCTACAAGGGCTGTGCTGAGATGTCCCCCAGGCTGCCGGGCAGTGAGGCACAAGTGGGGGAACCCTGGCCCCTGTGAGGACTTTGCTCAGTTCTGGTGGAAAATGGTCTCATCCCTCCGTCTGGGCCAGGGGCGCCCTGGGGGTGGTTGACCCGCCTGCACCCAGGAGAGGGCTTTGCACCTGCAGACGCAGCCATTTTGGAGGGGCTGACCTCCTGGCAGGGTGACCACCATCCTGGTTTGTCCCGGACTCAGTTTCCCAGCAGGTAGGGTGCTCAGGGCTGAGACCAGGAGTCCCAGAGAACCAGGACCAGCTCGAGTCTCACCCTTTGTGATGGGAGGTCACTGGGAGAGGACAGAGGCCCGAGGGCTGGGAGGGGCCTCTGGGGCCCAGGAGCCCCCAGTGCAGCCAGTCCTCCCGGTGTGGGGCCACGAGTGTCGCCCGCTGCTCTTCTCCCCGGCCGTCCGGAACTTCCCACGGTGTTGCTGCCAGGTCTGTGCCCCCATTTCCAGGCAGTGCCCCCTCCCTGGGTCCTCTGAAGTGGGACACTCGGGGCCTAAGGCACAGGTGCGGTCTGACCTGTGCAGACAGGAGCGTGGCTGTCTCCTCCTCAGTTCTAGATTCCATGCCTCCATTAATGCAGCCCTAAACATCATCCCGCTTCTGGAGAGCGACACTGGGCTCCACCCAGACCTGACGGAGCCTGAAATCGACCAGGTGGCCCCTTCCAAGCCCTTTTCTTGCAAATGGCTCTTAAGGCTTCAGATCCTTGGAAGGACGTGTGAACCCGGGCGAAGGGGAGGGAGGGACGGGAGCAAGTGGGTTTGGTGGACCGGGGCGACAGCACCGTGCTGGTTTCAGGGTCTGGGGCCCCTCGCAGCCCCCAGAGGTCAGCTTTATTTGGGGAGGGGGGCGACATGCCTCGGGCCGGGAGGCTCCATGGTGGGTTTTGACGCCAAAGGTGTCTCCTCCTCCAGGCAGCCGGTCTCTGCTCCCCCCCTCAGAGCACGCCCCCGGGGCAAGTGTGGGCAGCCTGCGATGCCGGGCAGAAGTGGCGCCCAGCACAACAGCCACGACCCTGCCCTGCTGCCAGTGGGGCGGGGGGCACGAGGGAAGCTGTGGGGGTTGGGCCAGGGCTGCCTCAGTTTACAACAGTGACCTAGAATCCAAGGGGCTCCTCCTCTCAGCTTGTGAAACAGCAGAACAGAAACTGAGGCCGGACTCGGGCATGGCGGCCAGGCCAGGGAGGGCGGCCGGGAGGGGCAGGTGTGGGGGGTGGGGGTGGGGGTGGGGCGATACCAACGCCCCTGTTCACTGACCCCTTGGTCTATCGCTGACCCAAACCGTGGGCACCGGCCTTACTCCGGAGTCCTCAAATCCACCCCGTTATCCTCGGTCACATTAGAGAGAACTCAGACGGGTCAAGCGACTGGCCCAAGGTCACGCAGCCTGGACCTGACCGGGCCCAGGGAGACCCAGGTCTGCGTGGACACAGGGCCCTGTCACCTCACCAGTGACACAGAGACTTGCTTGTTCACGAGGGAGGCGGCTCCATTCTGGGACCCTGACCTTGGGAGGCCCAGACCCCAGCGCTCACAGATAGCACGTGTGTTGACAGCCGACCCGGGCAGGGAGCCCCACAGAGCCCCAGGCCAGGCCCCCAGCATGTGCTGGATTTGACGACAGGGCGGGGGGGGGGGGGGGGGGAGGCTGGAGCCCAAGGGTCCCAGGGCCACTGGGTGCGATGATGGAAGGTCCGGGTCACCCGGCTGGAAGGGAGAAGGGCCTTCCTCCCCGAGGGACGGCACAGGGCAGACGAAACCAGAAGTCGCATTGGAGCTGGAAGGGGTTCAGCAGCACGGAGAGCAGGCCGGGGAGGGGACACGTCATGGGGTGGAAACCCAGGGGACAGGGGCGCCTGCCACCAAACTTACAGCTTCAGGCCCGTTCCCGCGGGTGTCCCCCGCCCGGCCTGGATCCGACGACCGCCCTCCCTCCTGCAGCCGGGACTTCCGGGTGCGCTGTCCTGACCTCGCGGGGTGGGGTCATTGCTCCCCGAGTCTTCAGGGGTCACTCCCGTCAAAGCTAGGCTTTCCAGGCGGGACCCCGTGCCCTGCCATGAGCACAGAGGTCACAGCCACAGTTGAGAATCCAAGGGACGTATGCACAGACCTCACAGGCCACTGTCCCCTTTCCCGGGGGTCAGTCCAGCCCAGGGGACACGCCCGGCCCTGGCCCAGGCTCCAATCTGGCCCCGGCCCCCTGCTCTGGTGGCCTGGGCAGCCCTTCAGCGGCCCCCCAGCCGGTTACACCTTCCCGAAGCCCCTGCGGGTTCACTCACTCACATGCATATATAATGCAAATAAATCCCTGTCATGCCATCAGGTTAATTGCACGAGCCCCTTCCTCTCCCAAATATCTTTGCATTAGTAGAAGTATTTTTAAAAAAATCCTATCGTGAGGGTTAAATTGTAGTGTAGGGCTAACGCATAGCTTGAAAAATAACAGCTTTGTCCTGACACTGAAGGTCAAGAGATAACAGCCTTGCTTTACTCTTGTAAATTATGCTTCCTACTCTTGTAAATCAGGCTTCACCAATGAAGGAGACAAAAGCTCAAAGAAAAGAGCATCAGAGGCAAGGTCAAGGAGATCCACCGGTTGCAACTTAGCGGCAGAAAGTCTAAAATAATCACCTCATCCGGCAACTGTTTCTAACTCATCTGGCAACTGTTTCTCTGTTCTGTTCCCAGGTGATGATAAACCGGTGTGATCGGCCATAAGAACTCTGTACCCCGGCTGTTCTCGGCCGCACCCTGATCAAGAGTGTCGGTCCCGGTCGGTCGGCCTTGCCTCTCAGTGCAATAAACTTTGCTGTGACTGTCACTGGTGCCCGTAGCATTCTGTTGTGGATGCAACACTATCAAGTGCTTGATGAGAAAAGCATGAGAGCATTTATAAGTGATGCACGGCAAGGCTCAAATTAAATATTTATAAAAATTACTTTTTTTTTTTTTAGCTCTTAGCCCATCTCTCAAACAGATTTAAAAAAAAAATTTTTTTTAACCTTTATTTATTTTTGAGACAGAGAGAGACAGAGCATGAGCGGGGGAGGAGCAGAGAGAGAGGGAGACACAGATTCCGAAACGGGCTCCAGGCTCCAAGCCGTCAGCACGGAGCCCGACGCGGGGCTCAAACGCACAGACCGAGGGATCGTGACCCGAGCCGAAGTCGGCCGCTCCACAGACTGAGCCACCCAGGAGCCCCAATTAAACAGATTTTTTTTTAAAACAACACTTAAAAAGAATTTCTGGCTTGCCAGGCTAAAAATGTTTCTGTATTTAACAGTCTTAACGGGCCATAGTGACAGGGCCCTCAGGAGGTCACGGTTTTTCTCTCAAGTTTTCGTTGTGTCTTTGAAACTACGACTTCCTGAAGGAAGATCAGTCCCAGGAGGACCCCATCTCTAGGGTGGGAGGTCGAGGCACGGCGAGGTCCTCAGCTCTGGGTTTACTGCTGCACGCGGGGGCACCGTCCTCGCTGCCGAGGGCTCGGTCCAGGAGAGGCCCGTCCTCCTCTGCTCTACCCGCACCCCCCCCACCCCTCCACCCTGTTCAGGGCTGGGGCCGCAGTCCTGCACTGGCTCGCCCCTGAGCAGGCCCCCTCCGCGCTAAGCGGCGGTGAGGCAGGTGAACAGGGGCGGGCGTGACCAGCGGTCGGGGCAACGCAGGCCACGGCGACACCCGCGTGTGCTGAGCGAGGAAGCAAGTGTGCGTATTGAGAAGATGCGTGGTCGGCGAGAGCCGGCGGGGAGACGAGGCATCGGCGTCTCCGAAGGGCACGAAGCACAGAGGGCCCCCCGGGGGAGCAGGGCGGGGACCCTGAGCCCGCGCTCCCTTGCCTGCGGGCCCCAGACCAGCCGTCCCTCCTGCCACCGTGTGTGGGGGGCCACGCCGGGCCAGCCGCTCCTTCGCTCCGACACCCTGTAGGCCTCGCGTCTGTGGCGCCCCCGAGGTGCTGGCCGTCGAGGTTTGACAGGTGACGCTTGCGACACCACCAGGCCCCTGGTACACCTGAGCGCAGTTTTCAGGACTTGAATCGCTGTCCCGGTCTTTGGTGGAGAAGGCGTGCTTGCTGGGGTGTAACAGGGAGGGTGGGCCCTTGGACTTGGATCCCAGGCCTAGGCATGGGATCCTGCTCCCTTGTCCCCCTGTCCCCCTGTCTGCTGTCTCCCTGTTCCCTGTGTCCTGTGTCCTGTCTCCCGTCTCCCTGTCCCCTTGTTCCCTTATCTCCCTGTCCCCTGTTTCCCTGTGTCCTGTCCTATAACCTCTCTGTCTCCCTGTCCCCTGTCCCCATCTCCCCATCCCCTGTCCCCCTGTCCCCTGTCTCCCTGTTACCCTGTGTGCTGTCCCCTGTCTCCCTGTCTCCCCATCCCCTGTCTCCTGTCTCCTGTCTCCCTGTCTCCCTATGCCCTGTCTCCCCGTCCCCTGTCCCCTGTCTCTCCATCCCCTGTCCCTCTGTCCCCTATCTCCCTGTCTCCTGTCCCCTGTCTCCCTATCCCCTGTCTCCCTGTCTCCCCATCCCCTGTCCCCCTGTCCTTCTGTCTCCCTGTCCCCCTATCTTCCTGTCTGTGTACCTCTCTCATTTCTCTATGGACAGGCACCCAGGTCCCGCCCAGGGGCCTTCACTCTTCATCACGTTGTTACCTTTGGGCTCGGGTGGTCCTGCCTTCCCAGGGGCTCCAGGGGAACCGGGAGTTCCCGCAAATTCCAAACACGCATGTATCATGGACAAAGGACGGCCACAAAATTCCACTTGAGATCTTTGCCCCAAGTAGGAAGGTCCACCCGGCCTCCGTTGTCCTCGGAACCACTGCCTGGTGTCACGGAGCAGCCACAGGATGGGACCAGACCGTCCCGTGGGGCCCGGGCCCGGGGCTGCCGCCGATTCCTGCCTCCGCTGACCTCTGCGTGGTGCGCCCAGGCCCGGGCCGCCCTCGGAGCCCTGCTGTCTAGCGAGGGGCCCGGAACATGGACACCTCCTCGGAGACTCTGACACACCGGTCCCCCGGGACACGGCCGGCCTCTCTTGCAGCATGTCCCCGCAGGGCGAGGAGGTTCGGCTGAGCCCCAGCCCCCGGATGCCGTCGAGGGCGGGGTCATCAAGAGCCCCTCCACGTAGGATCTGATTCCATGTCCAGAGCAGGGTCCCCACCAAGTGCCCCTCAGCGTGCACCTAATCACCCCGAGCTTGGGGCGCCCCCCCCCCCCGATAGCCCCCTCGACGGGCTGTTGGCACGCATCTGCCTTCTATGCAGGCTGGCGCCCCACGCCAGGAGGGCCCCCACTCTGGGGAGAGGTGCCCGCACACGGCAGGTCCGCCCACACCACGGCCTGTCCCCAGTCCCCCCCCGGGCGACCGAGGCCCCGCTCTCCCCCTTCCTGGTGTGGGACTCAGGGAGGATGCTGGCCCCCGCGTGCCTCCGTTTCCTCATCTGAGGGAAACATAGAAGAACGTGGTGGCCTCAATTTTCGGGTGAGATCAGGGAGCTACGTGAGGGCCGGACCTCTGTCTTCCCGTGGCCTCGAAAGCCGGCCTTGGGTCAAGGACCAGGAAGCAGATATTCCGTAAAAGGACACTTGGTCTTTGGACAGTCAGGTGGGTGGGCGCCAACCCCTCAGGTGCAGGAGAAAGCTCGCGTGGAAGCCTTGACCCCCGTCCCCAAATGTCGCTGCTGGAGGCTCAGTGTAGACCGGAGGAGCCTTAATGGTCCCGTGAATGGTGGACCGACTCATCGTTGCCCCTTCTGGGCACACGCACGGTGCTCTCACCGCACAGGCAGCCACAGAGGAGCAAACGGCAGCACGAGAACCGTGAGGAAGAGAAAATGCTTTCATGGCACCAGACTGCATCCAGCAGAACTCCACATATTAGCACACGTGTGCAGCCCAAGGCGTGCGCTCCGGGGTCAACCGTACCCCAAACGTGAGCTCCTAAAACACTCCGGAGACCAGATCCCTCGTAGGGGAATCGCGGGGCCCGACAGGCCTTCGGGTCGGCGTCCGACGCTGCTTCTGAGCAGGGCCCCGGCCCCCCGGGCTCCGGCTAGAGACGGGCAGGGGACGTGCCCACCCCAGGGTCTGACAGGAGGAGGGGGGGCTCGGTGACCCCGCCCGATCCGGGGGCACGTGCCTCTCTCTCCATCGACGCCTGCCTCTCCCTCGGGCCCTGCGTCCCCGGGCAGCCCCAGGCAGCCTCGGGGGACGGTCAGCCTGTCGGAGCCCTCCGGACCCGCCACTTCACCCCCTGCAGAGAAACGCAAAGTGCCCGGCAGGGCTCCGCTCCTGATCCCACTGTCAGGCCACCCGATGGCAGACTTCTGCCCGTGAGGTGACCTCGGGCCTGGGCAGGCTGCCGGGGACCACTGGAGGGTCAGCCTGAAACTGGGGCTTCCTGCCTCTCTTTCCTCTCCAACCCCCAGCCATGGGTGCTGGTCAGGTGCGAGGAGATGGCCTGGGAGCCCTCCTGACCAGGGGGAGCCCAGCTCCTCAGTGCTGCGTGTCCTCGGGCATGACATCAACCCCTCTGGGCTTCTGTCCTCGGGGGAGGATACATTAGACGACGCAAACGTTTAAAACCTGAGTAGCATCCACGGTGTTGAGAATGAGCTTCATAAACACTGGGGACTTTCAATAAATAATGACAGTAGATATTTATAAGAAATTGGGGGCAAATTAAGCGTCCCGTGATACTCTAGTCAAGAGCCACATGCGCCTCTGGCCTCACTTGTTCCAGACCTTTCTCCAGGGTCACGCAGGGGAAACTGTCCCCGTCCTTCCTCTCCCGGGCTCGGCTAGTGAAGGCAGCAGCTTCTGGAAGTTCCCGCCCGGTGAGAGAGTGCCTCGTCCAGAGCCTCCCACGGGTCGGGATCGGGGCGGTGCAGCCGCTGGGGACAGCCGCTGGCCGGGGAAAGGTGATCTGGAGCCTGTGATGGTCCCTCCCTTTCCCTGCCACCTCAGCGACCCAGTGGGGCTCACCTGTCCCCAGAGCCTCCAAGTCCCCCAGGGCCGGCGCCAGCGGCAGGAATCTGACCTGGGCGGCCCTCCCCGCTCTGCCTTCACACGCAGCGCCCGTGTGGGACCCGACGGTCGCCCCCACACGGGGACCCCGAGGCCCGGAGGGGAAGCCTCCCGGGGCTTGGGCCCAGCCGGTCGGGCTCCAGAGAAGCTCCCGTTCCCTCCGGTCCGGCTGCATCTATTTCTGTGCCCGGCAGCCTCCTCGTCTGGAAAATGAGGCTGAAAACGTGCTTAGCGAGGGCTGGCACGCAGCCCGCGGCCGGCGAGCGGAGGCCGGTGTCGGGCCTGCACAGCTGGGTCTGACTCACCCGGACAGGTGTCGGCCATCCAGGCCACAGTGCACGGGAGGGCTACGATGGCCAGGACGGCAGGTCCCGCGGCCACGGCGGCTCTGCCCCGCTCCGTGGCTCCCGTCTGTGCCGCTCAAGGCGCTCCCTGGCTCTCTGAGGCCGCGGCTGCCCACCTTAACCTCCGGGTCTGATTCTCACGTCAGTGACCGCTTCCTCCCGAGGCCTGTGGCGTCAGCCTCACAGGCCCTAGGCCTCACAGCCGAGTTAATGAGCATCCTGGGTAAGGGCCCTCATTTCCCCTTGGCTGGGACGCTCTTCCCAGCGAAGACCCCACGGCCCTGGGGGAAGGGCAGCCTGCCTGCTTGTGTCGTTAGGGAAAGCCCTGGCCGCCCTCTCTCATTCCCCAGCTCGGTGGGACAATGATCCGAGGCCGCCCCAGGTCGGCAAGGTTTGCACAACCAATCATTTGCACACAGTGGGAAGGGGGGGGGTGGGCGGCCCGGCCAGGGATGTCACCAAGAGCCAGTCTAGCTGGCCCTGCACGGAGGACAGGCTCTGGACCACCAAGCAGCGTCTTCGGGCTCGGGGAAGCGGGGGAGGGGGAGGGGGAGGAGGATCCCACCCAGTTGCCCCGGCCACTTGTCACCTGCCCCGGGGAGGGGCGTCTCTGAGACAGAGCCAGAAGTCCCAACCCCACCCGCCCGATAGCCCCTGCCCCAGTGTGTCACTGGAGTCGCGACCCCCATCGTAAGACAGTCATGATGCTTTAAACTTCCTGAGTCAGCAAATGTAACAAGAATTATTCATAGGCCCCTTAACGAGAGTTATTAAAACGTACCTGTTACCTACAGAATAAGGTTTATAAATCAAGCTTAAAAGCCTAAGGAATCACTGGGCTTTGGAAGTCACCATTGTAACAGACTGACCAGACTCATTTGAATTTATTTTAAAGACAGTGACACACTGAGAAGTCCTTTCTGTGCAAGAAACCAGATGAAACCTAGCCGAGAGGCACCACAGAGAGGAAATGAGTCCATATGGCAAGGCTCAGGCCTGGGTATGCTACTACGACTTTGAGGGCATCTCTTGTGGATGGGGAAACTGAGGCACAGAGAAGGAAAGGGGCTGCCTGGGGGTGGGGGCCACACAGGTTGTCACTGGTGGGCCAGGATTAGAACCCGGCTCCCCTTTGTCCCTGGAATGCTCTCGTCCCCACCCTCTGCCTCCCTCTGTCCTCCTCCCTCGGTCCCGAGCCTCCCGCCCCTGCCCTCTGGCTCCTGGCTGTGAGACGCTTAGAAACCTGGGCTCGGGCTCCAGGCTCAGGGCTCCAATCGTTCCTGCCCAACCCTCACCTGTGACAGCACCTGGGCAGGAATCCGACATCCTCACCCGCCCTCGGGAGGCTCCCAGCCAGTGGAAAGACCACTCAATGGCAAGCCAACGACCCATTGAGGCACGAGGATCAAAGACAGAAGTCCTGAAGTCCTGTCGTGGCTTCCTTGCCTTGGGCTCCCCCTGCTCCAGAACTTTCCAGAAGCCTGTCACTGTTGGTCCCCGCCGAGCGTTTCCTGGGCCGGTGCACCAGGACTTGGCTCCCCCTTGTGTTGGCCTCACAAGCAAGACAGAAGAGGGATGTTTAGTGAGCACCTACTAAGTGCCAGGGCTGCTCTGTGCCCTGTGACACCGTGGTGACAAAGCGGACAGGCCAGTACACTCTTGGGAAGGCAGCGAACGAAGAAGCAGACAGACAAATACACAGTGTGGCCCCAAGAGGCCTCCAGCCGACAGCCAGTGAGCACCGGAGGCCCTCAGCCCAACGGTACTCAAGAGATCTTGCCAACGATGTGTCTGAGCTCAGCGGATCACTCTGCGGTCAGGTCTCTGGATGAGACCTTGGCCGAGGCCGGCACCGCGCCTGCCATTTTGGGGAGGCCCCGAAGTGAGGGCCCGCGTGAGCTGCGTCCAGACGCCTGACCGCAAGAATGTGAGCCGACGCACACGTGCTGTGTCGCGTCTCTTAGTTCGGGGTAGTTTCTTCCGTAGCGAGAAATAATACGCACGTACAAAGTGGCTGCTTAGGTTTAAAATGAATTTGAGAAGATCCCCGCACCGGGGAACATGTCAGTTCCCAACACACGCCCGGGAAGCGGACTGCTCCCAAACCCACGTGATAAAATTTGTCGGTTTGGGGGGTGGGGGGTGGGAAGCGGGATGCTTTGTGCGCCTGGCACTTGTTGAAGGGTTTACTCCTGGGAGATTACCGGAAAGTGGTGTTTTCCTGCCTCAGGCACAAAAACAGACCCCAGTGACGGGATAGGCTGGTGGGTATAGGACGCCCACTCGCGTGTACTCCCAGTGTGTGGCCGGTGAGGGGAGGGCCCCTGTCAGCTACAGTCCTTGTCACCCTTTTGGGGGCAGATCCTTGGACTGCTCTCCTCTCTTCTGTTGAAACCGACCGCGTGATGAAGTTCGTTTGTGAGATTTTTAGATCAGACCGGGTGACTACTTTGGAAGGCTCCAGACAGATTGTGCTGGGTTAGAGGTATCCAAATCTTGGGCGACATCCACGTGCGCTGTTTTATAGCTTAAATCTAGCATCTGTCATCTCCGTGACATACTTCTATTTCGTCGCGTATCTGAGCTGCACGTCACTTTGTGCATACACACCTCTGACCTCATGCAGAGTGAGTTCTTGGATCCCGCTGGTCAGTTTTCAGCGTGGGAGTTCGTCGCGGGTGTTGGCTCAGCCCGCTTTGCGCGGCGAGGGGTGCCACGGGGGTGGAGGCGGGGAGGGTTGGGTGGGGGCCAGGACGGGAGGGGGGCCCCACCTGCAGGAGTCCGTGTGGGTGGGACGGACACGGCTGTACCTGCAGGGGTCCCGAGCCCCTGCCAATCACAAGGCTGCGGGGCTCTAGCTGCTCCCCTCCCCCGCCCCCGGTGGCCTTCGGGTTGGAAGTCTAGGCGTGTGCTCCCTTCGGCAGCGCATATCCTAGAAGGTCTAGGTCTTGTATCTCTACGAAGTTGTGCAGGTGATTTCAACGGACAGGTGGCTTAGGGAGCCGCCGGTGAGCAGACGTCAGTGGGCGTCACCAGAAGGACCCACGTTGTCCCTGCACACGGCGATGGCTGCCTTACGAGCGTGCTCCCCGCTCAGGGTCTTAGCAGGGGCCCCTTCTCCATGGAGGAGGAACCAGAGACCCTCCCTGGCTTTCCTGCTCCGGGACAGGGCCATTTCCTTTCATGACCGTGAGCGGTCCCCTCCCCCAGGGCCCAAAGCGATTTGTGAAGTCGACCTCCTGTCCCCTCAGCCCCTTCTCCATTCAAAGACACAGCCAGCCCGTCTCAGGCTCTGAGGGACCTCCGGTCACAGAGCGGCGGTGACCCTCACGCGTCTCGTGTCTTACGGAGGGGCCGACAGGGGCTCTGAGTGCTGGGTATTGGCAGAATCTGGGCCTGGGTCCCGGAGCCAGCTGTCCTCACTGCGTTCTTCTGGCCAGGCCACAGCTGTGTCCCTGGGTGCACAGGTGTGCCCACACCTGCACGCGCACGTGGTACTGGGGGTCTCGTCCCAGAGCCGGCGTCCCCCTGGGGTCCCGGCCTGCTCGCTTCCTGCCCTTCTCGGCAAGCCCTGCGGACTCCACGCTGGAAATATCCAGACTGCGATCCTCGGTGCGTCCCCTGCACGGCCACCTCTCACCTGGGTGACGACCGACGCTGGCTCTGTCCTAACACGGGGCCCGGAGCCGGCCAAACACGGGTCCTGCTGCGTCCCACATCTGGCACACACCACACACACGGGCACACGTTTTCTCTCTCGCTTTGTGCCGCTTTCTTTATGCTTCTAAAAAAGTACACTTTTATCCCTTATGCGTTGTACTTCTCCTGAGCACTTATCCCTCTCGACAGGCTTCGTGCCTGTGTCTGCTCACGTCCGTCGCCACTGGGACGAGAGCTCTGTGCAGACGGGACTCTTCCGCGGTCCCCAGAGCCTGGCACACGGCACACGGCCAACGAACTCCCTGAACGAACGAACGAACGAGTGGATGAACCAGCTTCCCGCCTGTTGGATGTCATCCGGCGACCTGTGCCCTCGGCGCGCACGCCCGGCCTGTCCCCTCTGCCTCCCGAGTCACTGCGGCATCCTCAGACCCGTCCGGCTCTGAGGGGGCCCCACCCTGCGTGGTCATCGCCTGAGCCGAGCATCTGGAGCCTTCGTCATCCACATCCGGGTTCTGAGCAAAGCACGGCTGCTCACGCCGGGGGACGGCTGAGCTGCGCCCGGCGTGTCCCTCAGTGTTTCTCGGTGTTGGCGCTGATCCTCAGCCCCTGGGGGTCCTGGTCCCCGCCGGCCCTCTCCAGACCTCATCCGTTCCCCGTGACACCCTCCAGCATGGTCACCGGCGACCAGCCTGGCCACCGCCCTTCCGCCTGTGACTTCTTCCCTCGGGAATAACCTGCCTTCGAGAGGCCACAGGGAGCAGACGACGACCCGGACAAATGCTCCGCCCTGGAGACAGGAGCCTCCTGTCCTGGGATGACAGTCCGGGCTGCACGCCTGCCTTCAGTGACGCCGAGGGTTTGCAAGAGGAGTGCCCCGCTCTCAGGGGCCGAGTCCGTCGAGCTCAGGATGGCCTAGGCCAGGGGGCGTTGAGCCTGGGGGCGCAGCAGGGTCCCCTGAGGCCTGGAGTCTGATTCAGCAGGTCGGCAGCGGGGCCCGAGAATCTGCTTCTGTGCCAAAGGACCACACTTTGAGAAACACCAGTCCAGGCTTTGGTGTAGCAGCTAACCACCCCGGACGTCACTGGCTTGAAGCAACCAACATGTGTCTCCGGCTCTGTTGCAAATTCATCTCAGGTGGGCTGGGGACCCCCTCCAGGTCCGCCGGGGACGTGGCACTCCCGAGAAGGAGGCCGGCGACAAGAGGGAGCCCCTGCTGCAGACTGGGAGAGCCAGGGTCGAAGCTGGAGCTCGTGGTCAGTGGCCGGGAGAGCCCCACGCCCCGAGCAGCTCCAAGGGGCCGAGAAGTGGGGTCCGGAGGTGCAGCTGGGCAGCAGGGTGGGGAGGGAGCCCCAGGGACGTGCGTCAGGGCCCAGGATGAGCCCGGACACCCAGGCGCGGCCACAGCGTCCCCCGGGGTTGGCGCCTGGCCACATCCTGACAGCCCCCAGGGAACGGCTCCGTCCTTGACGGGCCCACGGCTGTGTCTTCTGGGGGAAGCGCCCCCTTGGCCGCCAATGGCCTCCTTCCGCTCTCCGCGGCCACCGGGAGGGGCTCGGTGCAGGGGACGGCCCAGTCGCCCTTAAGAAGACAGCCATTCACGTCTGTTTATGGTGGAAACAGCAAACTTGATTTATTGAAAAATTCTTACAGGGACTCATTCATCGCACAGGTTTAAAATATCGTCATGATGGGGCGCCTGGGTGGCTCAGTCGGTTAAGCGTCCGACTTCGGCTCAGGTCACGATCTCGCAGTCCATGAGTTCGAGCCCCGCGTCGGGCTCTGGGCTGATGGCTCAGAGCCTGGAGCCTGTTTCAGATTCTGTGTCTCCCTCTCTCTCTGCCCCTCCCCCATTCATGCTCTGTCTCTCTCTGTCTCAAAAATAAACGTTAAAAAAAATTTTTTTTAAATAAAAATAAAATATCCTAGGACGCCCTTCCTTGGACGTCACAGTTAAACTTAGGATCGTGTCTGTGGGGCTTTAAGGCGTCATCTGACATTGTATTGTAAAGGGCCCAACGTCCCAGAACCTTTTCTGTGGGTTTTCCGATGATCGTGTTTTCCCTTTCCATCAACAAGTGACCAGTTATACTGACAAGGAGAAATAAGAATCACGCCAGGAGAATTTCTGCAAATATAAGAAGTAAGTTTTATTGCAATATACCGCAGCAAAGTGGTCGGGGGAGAAGGGGACACATCTGGCTTCAGTACAAATGACGACAGCTTTGAAGGGACCACGAAGATGGGGAGGACAGACTAAGAGCAGACTCGGGAGGGGCGAGGAATCAAAACGGAATCACATGACCTAGACAACCCCCGCAGGGCACCGCTCGGCAGTCCTCGCGTATGGCTTTGCTTTGGAAGAGACAAATGTGAGAGTCATTGGCGCAGGCCGGCATCCCAGGCGCGAGAGGACCTCGAAGCCAGGCTTTTCTTTGGCAACAGCGAGACTCCGTTTCCGCGGGAGTTCGGGAAATCCCAGTGGGTGATTTCGTCTCGCCCGGGGTCGGAGGGCTCTCTGCTGTGGTCTCCCTGGCGGGGCGGGGTGGGCAGGGACAGCACCGGACCGGTCGCCTCTCCCCGCGAGGGGGCTGAGCAGGGCCCGGGGGCCCCACCCGCTTCCCCCAGCACGGAGGGAAAGGGCATGGCACGAGGGCAGCTTTTCACAGTAAAGGGACAGCCAATCCTCGCCGGTCCATCGGGTCCCCCGCCCACAGTAGGCAGCCCCCGGCCCTCGCTCGTGGGAAGAGGGCACGGTGCCCGGACAGAGCCCCGCCAGCCCCGAGCTCCAGTGCGGCCGAGACCTGCGCCCAGGATGCTTGCAGATGGGAATCCAAATCGCTCGTGTGGGAAGGAGGCCCTGAGGCAGCCCTGCAGAGACCCGCAGAACTCACGGCCCTCCTCCCTGTCCGCTGAGGGCCCCCCGGGCCACCCCTTAGCTTCAATTCAGTTCTTAGCACAGACACAGAAATTAGCACCAAACGTTCGGCAACCAGATACAACCTGCTATCGTCACGACACAGACAGTGCGGGAAGCAGCTTTTATTTGTGTGTGTGTGTGTGTTTTCAAATCACAGAACCACAGCCTAATACCGGAAACGGGCCTCGCCGCGACCTGGGGGCGCAGAAGCGCGTGGGCCCAGCGGGCAGGAGGGTGGCGTGCGTCTACCTTAACGTCCTTGGCGGAGACCCACGCCGTGGAGGCGAAGACGGGGACCACGCAAGGCGGGAGGGTGAGGCACGGCCAGGTACCCCCGCGTCGCCTTTCAAGGAGACCTTGGAACAGATAGCACCACAAAGGACAAGTTAAAAGTGAGCACCAATTATCACGTGAGGACCATCTACAGAAAGTGTGGGTTCCCTGCCCCGGACGCTCTCCCGTCAGGCTCTGCGGGAAGAAGAATGGAGAAAGGAAGCAATTAAAATTAATTTATGCCTGCGTTTTAACCTAAGTGCATGAAGGAAAGGCAAAGCGTGGAGTTCTCTCTCTTTTTTCTTTTTTTCCTCTCCATTAAAAAAGAAAAAAACCTCCAGAGCTCATCAAAAAATTGTCTGAAGAGGGCCACGGACGCCTGCTGGTCGAACGGCAGCATGACCTCCCGCCCTGGGCAATATTCCACTTTATTGCACGTTCCTGGCCAGGGTGGGGACGGGGGCTCCTCAGGTCTCGCCGGGATTGGACCGCCCACCCCTTGTCCCCACTCTCCAGCGGGGCTGAAGCTGGGTTTCCGTGCGTGATCGAAAGTCAGGGACACTGCACGTTTATGACAATACAATACAAATATTTACTTAAAACTCACAAAAACGGAAGCACCTTGAATCCATCGGAAAGGCACGTGCGGAACGACATTTCGCCCGCGAATGGATCGTGTAGTTGAGAACAGACGCTCTGGCAAGGTGGGGATGACCCTTACAAGGCTCACCTCAGAACACGTTTTGAAGGGGAAATACACATCTTCAAGTTGAATTTAAAAAACAACAACAACAACAACAAAAGGGGTCTCCGAATAGTGCAGCCCCCACCCCCGCTCCGTGGCAAGAAGTGTGGCCCCCTTCCCGTCCCCGTGGCGTGGTGGCGACGGAAGGGCGCTGAGACAGCGGGGTACCGGTGGCGGTGGGCCGTCTAGGTCATGTGATTCGGCTCCGGGGTGGGGACTCAGCTCTCTTCCTTTGCTCTGTGGGTCTGGGGTCCGGCTCGGCGTGGAGCCGGGCGCAGACGAGGTCGGGGGAGGGACGAGGGGCCTTCACTGTCCAGGACGCCCGCAGACGGCGCGCTGAGGTCACGAGGTTGCTCTCGGGGGTCGGGCTCGCGGCTCCTAGCCCAGGAAGCAAGCTGGCCCCACTTCAAATCCGAATTTCTGTGACGCTTCGCCGAAGTCATTGAACATGATGTCCACGATGGGCACCTGCTCCACCTTGGGGGTGTCGATCTCCAGCACGGTCTTCTGATACCCTTTCTTCGTCTGGGAGGCACAAGAGAGGCGCGTGTCAGCGAGAGGGGGCCGGGGGCACCTCTCACGCTTGAGCCCCACCCGCCACACCCGCCCCGGCTCCCGGGCTCCCACGCACGCGCACGAGCGGCCGCGGACAGGGCCCGGCTTCTGCCACGTCTTCAGGCAGGCAGAGGGAAGGAAGGTTCCGGACCAGGGCAGGCAGCGCCCCGCCTCCCCCCACCCCCCGCCCCCCGCCCCCCGCCCGGCCATTTAATCCGGGCCACGGTCCCGGACCCACGCCCCCCCCCCACCACCCGCCAGCTGGGACACCCCAAGGCAGCCCCCCCTCCAGGACCAGCTACAGAAAACACAGCTCTACTGGAATACGCCGATCTGGGCTCCACGTTCAAAACGCAGAATTCTAAGAACAGCGGATCGTGGGCCCTGCCCTTGGCAATGACCCCCCAGAAGTGAGAGGAGGCCACACCCACAGGTGCGAGAAGAAGCGGGGAGCTCTATGCCGTCACCTCCCCCGGCCAGGCCAGCACCCACGGCCGTCCACCTAGGCTCTGTGTCTCTGGGCCTCCGCCCTCACCGTCGGCCCCCCTGAGCACCAGGGAGTCAGATTCAACAGCTTCCTGGCCCTCGCTGGGCCGCTGGGAGGTGGGGCTGCCACGGGGCCCGTGCCACCTCGGCTACGGGCGGCCCGTGCCTTTCCACGCCGGCGGGGCAGTGCCACGGGAGGGCCGGCGAACGGCCTCTCCTCCCCACCCAAGGGACGGCAGCGTTTGCCGAGCTGACAGGGTGATCTCTCCCGGATTTACGGGGCCCCACGGCTGCAATTATCGGCGCACTTACGGAGGGCATGTTTAAGCAGGCCTCGAGCCCGCAGCCGCCCCGCCACCCCGTTATTCCTGAGGCACAAATAACCGTTACGGGCTGGCGATGGCCCCCGAGGGTGCACGGAGCTTCACGAACGACGGGATTTATGCGGCACGCTTCCTCGGGCCCCCTGCCAGGTGATCCGTGTCTGTGCACGGGGCTGGGCCCGCTCAGCGGCCCCTCAGTCCGGCCACACGGCCACAGAGCGTCTGCGGGCACCCCAGTTTTTGGTCCCTCGATGCCCCGTGAATCCAGCTGGCCTCCGGGGGCCGAGGGCCGAGGCCGGCCTCTCTTCCACCAGGAGGTGCGTGGGGGGCAGCGGGGCCCCCTGAACAGTTACGTGGGAGGGGCGTGACCTGGCAAATCGTGCTGAACTTTTTGGGGGTTTGGGGTTTGCTGAGCACAGCCCCCCCGGGGCCCCCCCCCCCCCCCCCCCCCGTGCCCCACCTCCACGTTCTACCGGCCCTGCCCTCCGCCCGCACTCCAGCTCTGGCCTGCCTGCCTGGCCCACTCTCTCCATCCGCAGGGCTCTCTCCTTGGAGACATCGTCTCTCCACAGAGATAGGATCTTTTCTTTCCAGAGTAAACCTGTCTGAGGGGGGAGCTGCCGCTCTTCCCGGCCCAGCGTCCGGTCTGGATATCCCACCCTCTCGGGTCCTGCCACGGCAGCCAGAGATGCCCGAGGACCGTCGCAGGGCTCAGAAACGGCCACCGTGAGGACGGGGCACGATCTCCTCTCTCCGGCAGATCGGGGCAGCCGACCGACGTGCGCACTGTTTTCTAAGGGGCGGGACCGTGGCTGGGATTGCAACGGCGCTGGGTCTCGGGCTTCGGGCTCCGGGCCAGCGGCGCTGGCTTCCACGGACCCCACGGTGGAGGAGGAGCCGGGTCCTTCCAGCTCTGGGCAAGGTGGAGCCATGGGGGCTCCCCTCAAATCTTCGCCCTTTCCGTACGGCGGCAGCCCTCGCGGGGAGAAGAGGCACGTGGCAAAGTCCGGAGCCGCTTTCAGTTCTGACAAGTAGGCGGGGGCCCGGCAGCTGGTGGGCTGAGGCCAGAGGCGCCGCTCAACATCCGACAATGCGCAGGGCGCCCCCGCCCCAACCCCACGCACCCAAAGACTCATCTGGCCCCAGGTCTCCTCCGTACGACGTAAGGGGCAGAAGCAGGAAGGAGCGGTGGAAACTACGGGCAAGGAGATTTTAGCTCAATTCCTACAAGAGCTTCCTAAGGCTGAGACCTTGCCACCACGGCCTGAGAGCTGCCTCGGGTGGTAGCGAGCTCCCTGTCAACGGAGGCATTCAAGGTGCAGCTGTGCCAGACGCGGACTACGGTGGGAAGGGGGTGGGAATTAGGAGACTCCATTCTGTCACATCCTACGGGCCTTGGGCAGGTCACTGGGGCCCTCCCGGCCTCAGAATTTGCTTCTGCAAAATAAAGGGAAGGCCCCAGTCAGCGGTTCTTACCCGGAAGCGGGAGCCATCCTAGTGGCGTTTGGGGCGTGGAGGCTCGTGGTGACCGGCTGCCCACATGCCGCCGGCACACCCACGCCACCAGAGGACACGGCCAGACAAGGAAGGCCTTTGGCTCTGGGGTTAAGGAGCCGGGAGCTCGACCTTGTGCCAGGACGCAGGCAGACCCAGGCACGCGGGCTCCCGGTTACACAGCATCGCGGGGAACTCCTGGCGGCTCCCGGCTTTGCTGTTGCAACGAGTCGGGGAAGGAGCGTCTACAGAAAGAGACGCGGGGGCACCTGGATCTTTCCGGAAAGCTCTCTGGAGCCTGTCTGAGCTGGAGCGGGGAGCCAGGCGGCCCGCACTGTAGCCGCTGAGGGTCCTGGGCCACGAGGTGCATTTTCCAGCATCCCCCCCCCCCCCTGTCGCCCCTGCAGGGACGGCCCCCCGCTTCTGGAGGACCAGTCTGCTCTCCTCACCGGATGGCCTGTGCTGGCCCCAGCGGACTGTTTCCCTCTCTGCCATGGAAGCCAGGATGCTCCAGAATGCTCCGAGCCACATTCAAGCCCCTTCCCCAAGGACTTTCTGCTCTAGAAGACACTTCTCTGCCCTTCACGTCTCTGCCTCTACTGCCTTCAACTAGCGGGCCTCTGTTGTCAAGAACAGTCACAGGAACCGAGGGTTCTTCTGGGGCTCACGGCGGGCTGAACACAATCCCGAGCGCTTTTTAGGCAAGATTAGAAGTGCTCCTGGAGCCACCCTCTGAAGTAGATGCTATTACTGTCTCTACTCGCGGGAGGCGGGGAGGCAGGGATAATTTTACCTGCCGCCTCACGACCTTCTCACAGCAGCTCCCGTGTGTCAGGAGCGTGAACAGATGCCAGGAGGTTAAGGCCCCCCCCCCGCCCCCCCCACCGATGCGTCTGGACCCCTCCCCAGGGGACTGGACTCCTCTGCTCTTAAGCAGGGACGAGTCCCGCACATTCCCCGGCCAGACCGCAGGACTGACCCGCACAAATCCCAGGGCACGGGGCCGCAGGGGGCAGGGGCAGAGTGCCTGGGGGAGCCCGCCCCTCTGGGCGTCCTGGCCTCACACTCGGCCCCCGTTCCCTCCCTGTAATCCCCACAGTGGCCCCGGGGGGTGGGTGAGAAAAGGACCAGAGGGCCCCCTGGGGGCCGGAGGGGGGCGGTCCCGGCCAGGGCACCAGCCAGGGGCGGAGGCAAGCTCCGAGCCTGGGTCCCGCTCTCGGTGAACACCGGGCACCTCTGCCCGCTCACCTTCCCTCTGGGCCCAGGCGGCACCGCAGAGCCGTCCGCGACACTCTGGCCTGGCCCAGAGGGCGCCAGCCACCCTCAGCGGACCGGTCCCAGGCACGCCGGGACGGGATGGGGCGGGAGCGTGCAGCTGCGGGGACGGGCACAGAGGCGAGAGCACGGGCTTGTCACACGCACCTGGTGGCAGCTCAGTGCAGGGGGACGCCCTCCCCGGCCCGGGTCACACTGTGACCAGCTCTCACAAAAGCCCTCGCTGCTCCGTTCAAAGAGCAGGTTGGGCGGCAGAGGTGGGGGGCGGGGCAACTGGTGGAACCACTGGAAGAACCAGAAATCACAGATGGTTTGCTCCACCCAGAAATCTTCCGGAAGGGCCCTGTCTGGGGCTGGCGCCCGGGATGGCCACCAGGTGACCGGCACGGCGCCTTCCGGAGAAGGACATCATGCCTGCAGGGAGGCCCCGCGGAGGGCCGGCCCTGGTCGTGGAGCGGGGGTGCAGCCCAAACTACCTGGCCCCGCGGGAGCCGGCCTGGGCACCTCGGGCAGGTCCCTGAAGAACAGGGGCCGGGAGGGGACAGCAAGACTCAGAGCAACGCTTCCTGGCGGCCCCTGCCTCCAGCCTCTCAAAGGCCCCAGGAGGGGCACGCCCGAGGATCTCAGCAGGACCGGGCCCCCAGTGCGCGGCTGCACCTTAAACGTCTCCCGGGACACGAGGACACGGCTCAGACCTGCGGGCTGCCCAGGGCTGCCCCTCCCCTGGGCACCCAGGCCTCGCTCTGGCGGGGGGGGGGGGGCGGCGGCACAGGCGGGCGTGCAGAGAAAGGCAACTGTTCCGGGGCCCGGGGCCCAAAGAGCGGGGCGCAACTCCAGCCCTTACTGGCCGTGCAGCCTGAGCAAGCCTCCCGTCAAGCCTGCAGGCAGAGCGGCCCTTTCTGGCGGGCGGCACGGGGCCCGGGCCTGACCCTGCACCCGCAGAGCACAGCCCGGCACTTGGGAGCAGACCCAGCCTGGGTCCCGGCCGTTCCCAGGAAAGCCCTGTCCAAGAAGAGAGCCTCTAATTCCCAGCCGCGCTGACAGGGGCTCCTTGTCACACGTGGATGGGGCCACGGACCCGGCTCCCCGGCCTCCCGTGTCAGGGCTCAGCTTTCCTGGGCCGGGCGCCCTCGCCGCCCCCCGCACGCCGCGCAGGGCCGGCCCCGGAGGCGCCCGGTGACCGACCTGGCACGGACTGAAGGACGAACAGCGGAGGCCTGGAGGGTGACACCCCGCCCCCCGGGCCAGCCACGTGTGACACTCACAGCACAGCCGTCCACCAGGGCGCGGATGTAGGGGCTGTTGTCGTAGGACATCTCCTCGTCGTTGGAGCCCAGGAAGCGCATGGCCTTGTCGTAGCTGCCCGTGGCCGCGTCCTGCCAGGCGACCGACTGGTAGCAGTTGTAGGTGATGTTCTGGTTGGCGGAGGCACTCAGGAGGCGCAGGAAGGTCATCTGCACCACACCCACGGGGTTGCCCTCGGCGTCCACGTAGGAGAGCTGGGGGGGAGACAGGGAGGGCGCTCAGCAGCGGGGGGACACGGCCTGCTGCACGGCCCGCCTCTGTCCACGTGCCGTCTCCTCCAGAGTGAGAGCCACGCCAAGGGCAGCGCCCCGGAAACGTGCCACACTCCCGGCCCCCCGCCCCCCGAGGCCAGGGCGCACCGGCTCCCGGGGGGCTCCCTGGAGCAGAGCTCGACGCGTATCATTTCTTCCAGACACCCACACAGCCCTCCCACTCCTCCTGGCCTGGCGGGTCCCTACTCCTCCAGGGCTCAGTTCGTGTTCCTCCTCCTCCAGGAAGCCTGCCCAGGTCAGGTGCCCTTCCCCACCTTAGCCTAGCTCGCTGTCTCTTTTCCCTACTGGGCTGGAAGGCCCTCCATGCCAGCGCTGGACCCCGTGTCACAGGCTCCTGGCGCGTGGCCGCAGCCCGCCCCGGACTGAGAGCACCCTGAGGGCAGAGACATGGCTCACAGTCCTGTCACTGTGCCTGGGGACCGGCCAAAGGAAGGTGCTCACGAGATCATGGTAATAAATGAAAACCTTTTGCTGGGCACCTATCACGTACTAGGCCCTGGCCACGGAGCCGTGAGAACTGCAGATAGAGAGAGCAGGGGGCCTCAGGGGCAACTTGGGCCAGCGGGAAGCGAGGCACGGGGTGCTCGAGGGCTAGGGCGACCGGGCGTCCTCCTGGAGGCACAGGGGAGCCACAGGATGGCACTGGGGAAAGGCCATTTCCACCTCTCCCGGGGCTCAGAATCCAGGGGAAAGCAGAGCATGCCTTCCTGCAGCCTGGGGCGGGGCTCAGTGTTGCCCACACTTCGAGGGGGCAGTCGGGGCACCCTGGGGACGTGAGCCTCCCAAGAAGACCCTCTCTCTGACAGCAAGCCCCGGGCACGGCAACAGGGAAAGACAACGTGTCAGCTCTCAGGGACTCTCTCTCTCCAGCGTCACCAGCTGGTTACCCCAAACAGGGCTACCGGGCTCGGCGGGGCAGGCACGGGGCGTCCCGAGAGGCGAGCCTCGGTTTCCGCATCCTGAGCAGATTCCAGCTTTCTGAACAGCAGGACGCGGCCAGGGGACGTGGGCGTCGCCCCGACCCTCCCCCCCCCCCCCCCCCCAGCCCCCCCCCCCCCCCCCCCCGGGCCGGGGGGTCCGGCCCCCCCCCCCCCCCCCCCCGCCGGCACGCTGATGCCCCACGGCTGTTCCACTGCAGGCCCATCCCGCAGCCGACCCCGGAAGAGCCGGCTGAACACGCGAAGGGGAATGAGGCCCACTCGCTTATATCCACACACATATAACCAGCGAGCGCGGAGGCGGGGGGCCTGGCCGGCGATCCGGCCCCTTCCCGCCAGCTCCGGCTTTGCACGCGGTGACCGGACGCCTCACGGTCGGACCCTGAGGAGGAAGACCGAATACCAACCGGCAGTCCGGGCCATCAGGCGCTCCTTCTGGGAGGAAGCTTGACTGACTGGAGGAAGCAGACATGCACAGGGACAGGCCAGCGAGCAGCGCGGGGCACAGAAGGACCCGAAGCCCCCAGGGCTGAGCGGGGCGGCGGGACGGCCGAATCCCGCCGCGAGTCCCCCCCCCCTCCCAGTGGGAAAGGGGCTCCTCGGGGTTATCTCCACGGGCTGGGTCCCGGGCAGCCCGTCCAGAGAGAGAAGCTATTCCTTTAGGAAGGGCCCCGCTTCTACGTCCGCCAGGGCGGTCACGGGCAGCTGGCAGTGCCTCAGCGGGAAAGCCCAAATAAGCAGGAGCTTCTGCTGGGTCCCACCTCGGTCTAAAGTCTGTGAAACGGGCCGGAGGCAGGAGGCGGGCTACCGGGGTGGGTGGCGGGAGACGGTGTTCTGAGAGAGGGGAGAGGGCGCGGGGCCACGAGGCGGGTCCTTCTGTGCACGGGCTGCTCTTTCTGAGGCGAGCGCAACAGGGGTGGAGGGAGGAGAAGGGGCAGGTGGAGAAGCAGGTGGGGGGCCTGCCGTCCACGCAGGGAGATTAAAGAGGTCTCCACAGACGTGGCGAGGCGAGCGCGAACCTTCAGAGCGTCTGCAAAGAGTGGCTTGGAAATCCAGGACGTGGGCAGCATGCAATACTGTTAGCTACGGAGTGCCGCAGGGGGTGAGGACGAGGGGCCCCGAGGGCGGAGACGGGGCAAAGGCCAGCGGGAAGCCACCGCTCCGTGAGTCCTTGGGGGACGTGGCTTCTGCGAGCCACGGAGCTCCCGCGACATGGCTTCCGGGAGGGGAAGGACCCTCTCCGGGGGCGCGTGGAGAGGGGACAACCAGATCTGAGGACGTGAAGGCCGGGAGCGAGGTGGGACACCTGCTACGCACCCACGTCCTGGGCCCTCGGCCCCTTCGCCTGCTAGAAGGAGGGCACGGACTCTGCACTGTATTCCAGAAAGGGGTCCGATCAAAGCCCATGCTGGCCGCTGGCCGCACGTAAAGGAGCCCAGACCGGCTCTTGGTCTCTGTGCCGGTGACAGAACATCACTGGCTTCCTTCAGGGTATTCCGTGCCCTTCCATCTCTGGGAAAGGTCACTGGGACTGGCTCCCCGGGAGTTAAAGCAGGGACTAGCCTAGTCGTGCGGGATGCGCAGAGACTCCCGTGGCCGGGTGGGCCCTCAGGACGGCCCCTGGCCCGGCAGCCGCAGGGGCCCGTGTCCTGAAGGGAACTCAGTTGGTCAGCGGCCCAGGACTCGCCTCGTCTGACCTGCCCGCTAGGACGCAGCGCTTTACAAACCCCTCCGGCTCCTGGGGTCTCTGGTCCCAACTCCTAGCCGCGCCCGGCTGTGGCTCTGGGCGGCCCGTGCACCAACCTCCTGTCCTAGACCGACTGGAAACCCGCCCGCCTGCCCCCAGGCCGAACGACCCCTCGTCGGGGATGGCGGGCGCCCAGGCTGGGTCTGGCTGTCGCGTGCCGCGGAGCAGCTTGGCTGGAGGGGCTCGAGCAGGGGTGGCACGGCGGCCGTCAGTGCCATGCAGAGCCGCGAGCCAGGCTGTGCCGCGAGCAGGCAGCGCCCCGGCGGCCACTTACCAGGGACCCTCGCTTGTACTGACTATACCAGGTAGAAGGCTGCTCTTTGGGCCAGCGGGCCATTTTACTCTGTAAGATACGAAACGGACGCGTTTGAAGGACAACCGCGCGCAAGTCGGAGGCCGCCTTACCAGTTTACCGCGCTTGAATTCACTGAACCAGGAACCCGGGTTTTCTTTGGGCCAAGAAGTGATCCTGGCCTAAACATCGAGCGGGGAGGTGGGGAGGGAGAGAAACAGAACGACAGGGTTACTAGGAGCCTGCCCCGCCTGCAAACACACCTCCTCCCGCCCGCGGCACGCCCCTGCGCCTCGCCCCACGTGGCCGAGGGGGTTCCGCTCGCCCGGGGACAGCCCGGGGGCCACGGCGGGGACAAGGGGAGAGCGGGGGCCTCGGTATTCTCTCCGTTTGTGCACATCCAGCCGCCAGCGCGGGGCCTGGCACTTCCCAAGTGCCGGGTGGGGCCGCGGGGTCAGGGTCCGGACGACCGAACGGATTCCCGGGGGCCGAGATGAAGGCAGTCATGACAGTAAGGGTCAGCATCTGCCGACGGGCCAAGGGGAGCACACTCGGGCACCCCGCCATGTGATCCGCGGCTCTGCCTGGGGAACGGGGTGGGCAGGGGCGCTGCCAGGGCTGGGCCGGCTGGGGGTGCGTGCGTGCGTGCGGTGGGTGGTGCCGGCCTGAAGACGCGGCGTGGAGGTGGCAGAGGAGGGACCCCAGCTGGCGTGTGCTCAGCGCAAGGCCGAGGCGCTGTTCCCAAGGTGGGGCCCAGCACAGAGCGGGCTCGTACCCGGTGCGCACTCCGTGCACAAATGCATGCGTATGACCCCTCCTCGGGGAGGACGCCTGCCCCTGGCTCCGGGAGCAGGAACGGGGAGCCGCTGGCTGCAGGCACAGAGCCGGGGAGACCAGCGGGCGGGCCCACGGGACCCAGGCCCCACAGTCTGCTGTGCGCAGCAGGGGAAGCGGAAGCCTGACTCCCTGTACTGTCCCCCTGGGCTTCCCCTCTGGGCTGGCCTCGTACCGGGGAGGGGAAGGGGCCTCGGGGAAGAAGAGGCACCCCAGTGCCCCCTCCTGTGCATTTCGGAACGGGCACCTGGCCTCCTCTGGGAAGCAGATGGCAGGTGCGGGTGGGCACTCCTTCTGCCTTAAACCCCCGCCCTCCCGCTGCCTGACGGGGAGGGGCCGGGCAGCCAAGGGTCCCGATTTGCATGAGGCTCAGTCCGAGGAAGAGGGCAGAGCAGTGGGGGTCACTCAGCCCCCCCCGGCCCGCTGTCTGCCCAACTACAACGCCAGCTCGGGCCCCCGGGGGTATCTGCTGGTTCTCCAGAAGCAAGGCCGCTTGGTGGGGAAAGAGCCACAAAAAGGATGAGAACCAGCGTCTCTTCCACCCGAATTTCCTCCTGGGCCTCTGCCAAACGGGAGGGTCCTGCGGCTTGCGTTGTCTTTTTGAACCTCAGGGCGTTTGTCGCTGGGCATAAAGGGATTTCAAATTTCAGGTTGGGGAGAGTGCGTATAAGATAGGGGTGGCTCCGTCGGTGAAGCGGCCGACTTCGGCTCAGGTCACGATGTCACGGTTTGTGAGTTCGAGCCCCGAGTCGGGCTCTGTGCCGACGGCTCGGAGCCTGGAGCCTGTTTTGGACTCTGTGTCTCTCGGTTCTCTCTGACCCTCCCCCGCTCATGTTCTGTCTCTCTCTCTCTCAAAAATAAACACTAAAAAAATTTAAAAAACAAGACAGGGGTCCCCAAATCGTGCCTGTCAGGGTGGAGCTCCTGTCCCTGTGAGCCGGGCCTTCTGCCCAGGGGTGCTGGGGCCCCCCAGTTTCAGCAAGATTTAGAGACAAGGGGGCCCTGACGCTGCTCTCTCCCAGGGGATCTGCTTCTCCGCGCTGTGGCCAGTAAGGAGCTGCAGGCCTCAGGCTGCCCGGCTCTCCTGCATCGGAGCCTCGACTGTCTGCACAGCTGGCCGCCTGAGGGGCGCCGTGGGGGTCTGCGCAGGTCCCACGCAGAGGGCTCTGTGCCATCTGTCAGCTAGAGACCTCGCTCACCTCACCTGTGCCGCACCAAGGCGGAAAGGAGCCCACATCCACCCCACACACCCGTGCACACACACAAACTCCCGGCACAGAGGCGACGGTTGATGTTGATGGTCCGCGCGGTCTCTGTGAACCAGAACCCCGCCCGCCGACACCCTGCACCCAACAGACTTCAGAGAGGACGCGCGCTGCACTCGGGACAGACAGGAGCAGGTGCCCAGGAGGAGGCTCCTACTAAGAACTGAGGCAGATGCCAGCCTCTAAGAGACGTGTCCGGGTGACTTCGTACTTGGCCCCAAAGTCCCCCCCCAGGGGCCTCAGGTCGGCCTGGGGTCAGAACCACGGGGTCATCTGAGGAAGGCTTGGAGCGACCGGTGGTTGAAATCCCAGCCCGGGGGAGGGGGGCGAAATGCCCGGGGGCTACCCTCTCCCGCCCTGCCAGGGCACGAGGCTGTGCCCACCGTGTCCCGTGGCTCTGGTCTACTTTCCGGGGGAGAAACCTTCACCTGGAAACCGCCGGAGCCGTCAGCCCGGCCGTGCGGTGACAGGAAGGCAGTCGGGGAGGCAGGCACTCACCCCCTCGGACTTCTTGTCGGGGAAGACGCACGTCGCCCCTCCGGCCGTGAAATTGCAGTAAACTTTGAAGGAGTCTCTGGAGCAGCCTTGGTTAGGATCTACCCAGTATTCACCTGGACGGCAGATGGGGAGGTGGGTGCGTGAGCTGCTCCCTGCGTGGTTCCGGAAGCATCCGCACCCTGTCGGCCCAACCGTTCAAAACCCACGGCCCGGCCCACAGGCCGCCAGGGCGGGCCTTCCCCGGGTCTGCGCCACCAAGAACCGGGCTGGAGGGTGAAGCCCAGGGCCCGTCAGCGCTGGCGAACGGCCCCCGCGGCAGGCGGACGGGAGTACGGAGATGCTCCAGGTGGGGCTGGAGGTTCACGCGCTCGGGGTCAGAGAGGCCGGGGACCGGGGACCTCGGGGGAGAAGCGCTCACGCCTCCCAGAGGGGCAGCAGCCGGCCGGCTAACGGGGCCGTGGGCTGCGTGTGGCTTAGGGCCGTGAGCCCGGGAGGTGTGCTGCGTTTCCGGGACAGTCCGGGTCTCGCAGGCTGCTTCCCCACGCGGCGCCCGGATCCTGACGCTAGGACGCGTCCAACGGCACGGGGAGGGGACGTGACTCCCGCGGCAGCCCCGACATCAGGCGCGTGCCGAGCACACGGCACACCGTCTCTGCCGCTCTGTCCTCCGGTAGGGCACGCGCTTCTGTCCCCGCTTCACGGACGGGGCAGCTGGGGCTCAGGGTGACGGGTGACGCACGAGACGGTGGCTGAGACGGGACTGGACGCGGGCCCCGGGCCACCTCGGAGCCCGGCCCTGCCTCCCCGGCCCCCCCCTTTCCCGGGGCGCGTCCCGCGCTGCCTCCGTCAGGCCCGCAGCTGACGCACGGACGGGGGCCCCCCCCGAGGCCGTGTCCTTCCCGCCGTGCGGGCTGCCCCGTCCCCGCCCCCGCGCGCCCCTACCGTCCGGGAAGTCCGGATGACAGAGCTGCAGGTCCTTGCAGGTGCGTGCGGGGTTCTGCTGCGTGCCCAGGGGCCGCTTCATCTGCTCGATCTCTAACTTCAAGGAGTTGAGGGAGCCGAAGATCTCCTCCATGCCGTCCGCGTAGTCCGCGTAGCTCTCGCCGGCCCCGTCGTCCAGCAGCTGGCTGGCGTCGATGTTCCGCCGGGTCCTGGATGCCTGGATCGGCAGGGGCTGGATGACCTCGCCGGGGGGACCCTGTGTGCAGAGAGGACCAAGGGGCTCTGGCGGGAGCAGGGCCGGGGGGCCCCGCGTCCCGGCCGCAGACCCCGGGCCACCTCGGGGGGCTTCTGCTCCCTCTTTCCTGCTCCGGAGCGCGGCACACCCCTCCCGGCCGCCAGGCCTCGCCTGCGCACCCGCCTGCCTCCTCCCAGCCTCGGCTGGACCCCGAGCGACCGGCTCTGCCCTCGCCTCTGCAGCCCAGCCCGGGGCTGCACACGGTGGGACCGCACTAGCGCCTGCGGGAGGAGCCCTCCCGGGGGCCGTGTGGGGGCCCCGGCCGAGGACAGACACAGGAATCGAGAGGCTGTGTTGCCAACACGGGGTGACCCGGGGGGGCGCGCCCCACAATCTGGCTCATCAGGGCCTCTACCCATCACCCGGGGGCCTCGTGTGGTGCCGCCCGCTGTCGCACGCACACAGATGTGCACACACGCATGCACACACGCAGGTGTGCACTCTCTCCCCCTCTGCCCAACCAGGCCTCCCAGAGAGAGGCAACTGGACCCCGTCCACCAAGTCCTGGACAGCGAACAGCACCCGCAGACGCTCCCACGACCGCCTCCGCGCCAGGACAGCCCCCACCCCACTTGCGAGTGTTCGAAGTGGACTCACCGGCGGGCCGGGGGGTCCTGGGTGGCCTGCCTCACCCTTCGGGCCAGTGGGACCCTGGGAAAAAGGAAAGAGACCCAGGATGTGACTTCACCCCACCTCGTGCTCTGCATGATCTCCAGAAACCTGCATGGAGACGGCAAGGGACAAAGTCTAGCGTGCCGGGGGGAGGACGGCAGAGACCCTCCTGTCCACAGTCCCAGCTGTAAGAGCCTGACGCCCCGAGACGGGAGCTTAGGCGCACCGTCCTGCTGAGGTGGGGAGCGACGGCCCGGATGCCTCTGTCTGCAGCGACCCAGGCTGCGGACGTGCTCAGGACCTTCAGCTCTGGGAGAGAAGCATGAAGACCAAGCCATCAGGGGTCGAGGGGGCGAAGGCGGCCCAAAGCTGTCATCCAGGGGGATGCACGCCCCTCCCCCGGGCAGAGGGGGCCCATTCGGGGTGCAAGCCACTTACCGAGGAGCCCTTAGCACCTTTTGGCCCAGGAGGACCCTGCAGAGAGCGGGGGACGGAGCGTCAGGGAGCGGGCACCCCTTCACCTCCAGGTACCCACCTCGACCCACAGCCCCGCTCAGGCCGGGCTGGGCCTTCTCCCCCTCCCCCGCGCCCCAGTCCCTCTCCTAGGAGCCTGAGCTTGTACTGGCTTGTCTGGGGGCAGGCTGGCGCTCACCCGCTGGGAGGCCGAGGGGCCTGTCTGCCGTGGTCACCCTGCCCCCACCCCAGCCGAGACACCACACATTCAGGCAGCCAGAGTTAGAGGGAGAGCAGGGCCAGCGTCAGATCCACGGGGCCACCTTGGGCCACACGGACCCAAGGGGCAAGCGGAGGCTGGAGGCCGTGGGGGAGGACCCTGGCGTGCAGGGTGCCCTGGGAATCGGGGGTGCCCTATGGATAGCCCCCCACCCCTCGTCCGGGCCGAGCAGTCCTGCTCACGTTGATGGGGACGCTGTCCTCACCCCGCCGCGGATGTGTGTGGTAGAACAGCCACATTCCCTCAAATGCCCGCCTCCCCTACCTGGACCCGGGGCCCAGAGACCCCACCTCGCTGTGTGGCTCACGTCCCTGACGTGGAGATATGGGCAAATCCACCTTAGGCCCAACGTCCACTTGGCAGTGGGACACAACCCCGGGTCTCCTGACTGTCCTGTGACCCTCCCGCCACATACTGAGGCCCAGGCCCAGGCTCACCCGCCTCCCTGCTCCCCCCAGAACGACCAGGGACCATCCGCCCCTCCCGGATACACACCGGCAAGCCGGGAGGGCCCGGAGGGCCGATCGGGCCGGAAGGACCAGTGATGCCCTGAAAAGGAGCAGAAAACACAGGCCATCACGCAAGGGAGGTCACAGACACACTCACCTGCTAGAAGCCGAGTTCCTCAGCTCTCGCGGTCTCCTCCAGCGGACACGGCCCGCAAGGGGCCCGAACACGTGCCGGGAGGTTCCCCGTCCCCCCCCCCGCCCGGCTGCCCGGGGCCCGGCCAGACCCTGGCATCTTCGGGCCATGGGGAGGTGACTTCGTATCGTCATCCCTTCTAACGTTCCGACTTGAAATACACAAGCCCCACACCCAGTGGTCCCCCCGTTGCTGATTTCCACTCGTGGTGTGAGCACAGGCCCTGGGGGATGGGGGACGTCAGTGTCCTGGGGTCCCTTTGTGCCTCCCCTTTGTTCCTCCGCACTTAGAGCTTGCAGCCAGACCCCCGTCCACACAGGCCAGCCCGGCTGGTTTTAGCCTCCGGCACCCCCGCAGCCCCAGGGCGCCCAAGGCTGACCTGGAGCCCTGACTCCACACGAGCTTCCCCCTGGGGCGTAAGCGCCCGCCAGGGCAGAGGGAGGCTGAGAGAGCCCGCCCTTCCCCCCCCCCCCCCTGCCACACAGGGACCGGGGCAGCTCACTGCTGTCAGAATCCCAGAAATTCTCGAGCCGGCTCCCCCCCCGGCCGGGACGCTGCAGAGACCGGTTTGCTGTGACGGCTGACTCTGGTGGTGGAGACCCTGGACACCCTCCTAATTCTCGAGGTCACCGGTCACCACGCCCTGGACAGCTCCCATTTGGGGAAGACGGTGGCAGATGGAACAGGGGCTCTGGAGGACACCGCCCTACAGCCACAGGGGGCCGTCAGCGGTCCCACTTCACTCCCTGCCCCCGCGGCTCTGCCTCACGAGTGCTGCCCCCTTGCGGGTCAGGCGGGGGCCAAGGTGGGCGCAGCCAAGGGCGTGAGCACCTTGGGAAGCAGAGAGTTATACCCGGAACGAAGCCCTCGCTCACACGGGGAAGCGCACAGCCACGGCAGGCCCGCCTCGTCCCCTATCCTGCTGCCACGCACACATCGCCCTTCCCCGGCCACGGGGTCCACCTGTGCCCTGCCCTCCCGGGGCTCAGTGGTGCGGGGCCGGGAGGATCCCTCTGGCTAAGGTTTGCTGGGGGTGCAAGCGCCCATCACTACTGTGGTTCCCAGGGAAGTCTAGGGCCAGGCGTGCATGTCCGGGGTCGGGGGGAGCCCGGCCCGCGGGTCTGGCAAACGTGGTGGAGACTTGCCAATGACCTGGGGGCAGTTAGCCGGGTCACAGGCCCTCGAGTGGGGTGAAGCCACGCCCCCTCTGGGGCCACCAGGGCAGCGTCCCCTCCGCTGTTCCCCTCCAGACGCGACGGACGTGAGGACGTCCTCGCAGCTTTAACCGGCCTCGGGTCCGCTGGGCACGGAGCACCAGGTCGTAAGCCGCTTCTCGCCATCCGCGAGGACGCTCACTGGGGGGCCCCACCTCACGCACCTGTTCGCCCTTAGGGCCGGAGGAGCCCTGGGGGCCAGGGAGACCGCGGTCGCCCTTTTCACCCTGTTCGCCCGGAGGTCCGATGAGTCCGATCAAGCCTGGATGACCCTGTTTGGAAACAAAGGCATGAGGCGGCGCTCGCTGTGGCCGCGCCTCCCTGCCAACCACGTGAGCCGGCGGGACGTGGCACGTCCCGGTCACGGGAAGCCACGGAGTCACCGGCCAACACCTCCCGGTGTGGAAACCGGCCTAAAGACAGCTCAAGGGACAGACGAGCAGGTCTGACACGGTCGGCCTTTGGTCAAATCATGGTCTAAAGAGAGAGGGAGACACAGATCCCAGACCAAGGTGATAACACGGTTTCCTGAGTGACGCTGTTTTGTGCGTCTGCTGTGCATTGCCCAGTTTTTCTATGGCCACCGTGTATGCCTTTTGTTACGGGCACAGAGACATTTATGCACTTAAGGGAAAAAGTTACAGGGTGTTATAGATACGACAATGTTTCATGTTTCTCTACAAGGGACGCTCTCTACACAGGCTTACGTGTGTTCGTTTCGTAGGAGCCTGTGGAAAGCTCTAGAAGGACTCTTCCAGTTTTCCTTACTTTAGGGATTGAGTGGTGATAGGCATGGAGTAGAAAAGAAACAGACTCCCCAGTCCTTTTTTAGAAGGAACTATCTGGGGGGCGCCTGGGGGGGCTCAGTCAGTTGAGCTTCGGCTCAGGTCACGATTTCACGGTTCGTGGGTTCGAGCCCCGCGTGGGGCTGGGCCGACGGCTTGGATCCTGGAGCCTGCTTCAGATTCTGCGTCTCCCTCTCTTTCTGCCCCTCCCCTGCTTGGGTTCTGTCCATCTCTCTCTCAAATAAACATTAACAAAATTTTTTTTAAAAAGAAAGAACTATTTGGTTTGTGTGTGTGCTTTCTATCTGTCCATAAATCAGTGTGAGCAGAAAAAGATCACCCACCAGCTGGAGAAAAAGAGCGGGCTTTGCTGTGCTGCAGAATCCACAGCAGGCACACTGCTCGGGCCCTGCACACCCTTCGGCCACGGTCTCCCACCAAGGACAGGGACCGAGTCCCCCATACAGCACAGACTGGTTACGTTCCCGGCCTTCCAGGACCTGTCCCCGGCCAGCAGCGGGCACTGGACGGACAGGTGGCTGATAGTTTGAAACCCCGGATGTGAGGGGCCCCGAGTCACAGCCTCAGAGGCACCGGAGTCCTGTCTTACCTTTTCCCCCTTAGGGCCAGAATCTCCTTTGAGGCCGGGGAGTCCTGGGGGACCCTGGGGAGAAGAGGTGGATGGATCAGAGCTCTCCTCCCCAACCCCACCCTCCACCCCTGCCAGGGAGCCCCTCAGGATCATCACTCACCATGGGGCCGGGGGGGCCGTCGGGGCCTGGGGCGCCTGGGAGACCTTGCTCACCCTGAAACGCAACTCAGCATGAGCCCTCAGCATGAGCCCCACAGGGCCCGTCCTGTGCCCACGCCCCCACCCGGCAGCCGCTGCCCCTCCCCGGCCCCCATTCACTCACCACAGGGCCAGGGATCCCTCGCAGGCCATCGGGGCCGGGCTTCCCAGGGGCCCCCTGGGGGCCGATGGGACCAGTCTTCCCAGGAGGGCCTTCTAAGCCGGCTTCCCCCTGCAGGGACACAGATGCTTGAGGCTGTGGCCACCTTGGCCCACGATCACCACCCAGAGGACCCCAGATGTCCCAAGTTCTTTACAGAAGCCACCCTGACCAACTTTCCACCCCCCTAATTTCCTCGGTCGTCTGGGCTTTCCAGTCTCCGACAATCTCGGCCACCATGGCCATTCCAGCCGGCCCTGCCTTCATGGCGAGCTCAGCCACCACTGCCTGGGCAGGCCTGGGCCTGGAGGGCTCCTGTCCCTGCATCAGTTGCCGACAGGGCAGCTCCAGGAGGCCCACAGGGCCATCAGAGTCACAGGGAGCAGCCCCTCGAGGGCCCTGGGCGCCCTCCTTCTGCCCGGCCCCACGGTGGGCACTGGGTCAAGCACCAGGCCCGGTGCCCCAGCACCAGCTGCCCTCTCCTTAGGCTGGAGGGGCGGACGGCCTGCGGGCCTGTGGGCACCACAAGCTGTCTCCCTCCCGCTTTGCGGCGAGAGCCAGGCCTCCCTCTGAGCCGGCCCCAGCTCCCTGCTGCCTCTGTGGCTTTCCTGTGTCCCCACGTCTCCACTTCACGCCCGACTCGGCCGCCATGCAGGCGGCTCTTCTGGGAAGCTCGACAGTCACGGCTGAGCAGAGAAGCACATTACCTTGGCTCCCTTCTCTCCCTGTCTGCCTTCGGGGCCTGCGGGGCCGGGGGGGCCCTGGAACAGAGCAAGGGAACAGCGTGTGAGAAGCTGCCTGAAGAAGCCAGAGCCATGAGGTCTGTGTCTGCAGGGAGATGGGCGGGGGGGCGGGGGCAGGGGAGGGGGGCTCCCGGGCCGCTGGCCAGCATGGATAAGGCCCCCCGGAATGAGTCCCAGTGGTCTCAGTTCTGGAAAAGGCCTCTGGGTCAGTCTGGGGAGGCCTCTGGCAGCCCGCAGTGCTGGGGCCCCTTTCCCGCTCACACACCAGGCAGGCCAGTCTACCACAGCACCCCCCAGACGCTAAGTATTCAACGTGCAGAGAAAGGCTCGTTTCGCCCGCTCTGACTTTTGAGAGAGGTCTGACGCAGGGGGCGAGGCCCTCTCCGGCTTCGTGGGTGTCTTTCCCCCCACGACGGGCACCACCGATGGCATCAGCACTTGGCCTCCCCCAAAAGCACGGGGCGACCGACCTAGCAGGTCTGAGGTTTGATGACACGACGGGGCTGGAGAGCACGCCTCAACCGGAAGCAGATGCCGGGCGAGGGCCGCCTAGCGGACGCGGGGCCAGGCGGAAGGGCGGAGGGGAGGGGCGGGCCTCACGCAGAAATCTCGCAGGCAGGGGCGACGTACAGGATTATTTATTTACCCTTTTTCCTGGAGGCCCAGACGGTCCCGGCTCACCAGTAGGGCCCGGGGATCCCTGGGGTCAGAGAAAGAACACAGAATTTGGGAATCAGGGTCGGTCAGACGGACGCCTGGCACGAAGTTCTCGGCGTGTGCGCCCCGTCCTCGGCCGGCCCCGAGGCTGCCTCTCTCTTCCTCTGGAGCTGCCACAAGTCCCAGGTGAAGTCATCCCACACCGGGGCTCCAGCAGCAGCGGGACCGGGAACCCTGGCTCGCGCCCACGGTTCTGCCGCATTTTCAACCAGCACTTTCCCACCGCGTAGCAATTACTCTGGATGCCCAGCGACCGTCCACACCACCCCTTGCCCACATCCCCGGCGACAGGAGTGGACCCCGAGGCACGGGGAGGACAAGGGTGGCCCCGAGTCCCAGCCCCGGGAGCGGGGGAACTCGGGCATCTCCGGGGCTTTGTTTGCTGCTCGTCTCACACGGGCGACGCCAGCCCGTGCCCGAGGGTCGAAGTGCCCAGCAGCAACCTGCCTCGTTGGTGCAGGGTGGGGGTGAGGGAAATCGGTGAGGACTCTGGGGCCGTCCCCGAGGAAGGGGAGGCCCATTGGGGTCGGTTCCAAACCGGGCACACGTGCCTGGAAGCGATGTTTCAGAAACTCAGCGTCGGGGATAAGAGGCAAGTCTAGTGTGATCCCAGCCCAGGGGGCTGACCCGGGCAGAGCCCTTTGGGGGAGAGGCACCAATTAGGCAGAAGTAAGGCCATCCTGACATTCACGGGTGGGCTTGCGGTGGGCAGGGGCTCCCCGGTGACAAGTGACAAATCAGTAGTACAGCTGTCCCCAGCTTCCACCGGAGCCCTGCAGGGATCTCGCGGGGAAGAATGGCTCCTACGAGGGAACTGGGCTCGGCTTTTTCTCAGAAAGGAACAGAGCAAGTCGCAAATCCCAAGAGCGCCCGACACCCTCCACCAGGTAGCCGGGGTCCCTGGAGGTCACGAGTGGACTCACCGTTTGCCCAGCCTCACCGTCGTCCCCTTTGTCACCAGGGGGGCCATCTTGACCCTGAGGGGATAAAAGCAAGTTCCTCCTGTCTCCCGAGTCACACGCCAATGCCCACCGTGTCCCCAGTCCCTTCCCGAGAACCCAACCCTCTCCGGGCGGCCAAGCGGGAACTCCTAAGCACCACAGCCTGGAGGCCACGTGGGAGAGCACCGTGTCCCAAGGAGGATTCACAGAAGACAACCAGGAAGGCAAAACCCGGATGGCAAAGGCAGGGGGAGGGCTGGCGGGGGTGGGGGCTCCGTGGCCTTGAACACCTACCGCGGGGCCAGGCTCTCCGGGGGGACCAGGATCTCCGGGAAAGCCGACAGGGCCCTGAAACAGACAGAGAGGCACGTCGGGGCCCCGAGCAACCGGTGGGCTGCCGCCGCATCCCCAGGACCCCCGCCTCACCCAGCCCCTGCAATGCCCTCTGTGCGACACCAGGAGTGCGCCCACGGCCCGGAAGCTCCCCGGAGACCACCTCATCCCAGCCACACCCCACGCGGGCAACGAAGGCTCAGCGCTCCGCTTTTGGGGCACACGGAGGAGGGCAGGCGCCGTGCCCGTGATTCCGCTCCCGGGGCTCCAGGCTGAGACCAGGCCCAGACCTTCAGGCTTCTAGAACAGGCTAGTAGAAGTCCCTTCTGCGACGAAGTGGGACAGGCCACGGGAAGGTGGCATCCGCGTAGACCGCTGCTCCTGCAGCCCATTTAGCAAGCTTCCCGGGCTGGGCACATGAGGCCCGGAAGCCCCCCGCCCCACCCCTCCTCTTCCTCACCTCCACATCTCTGGCCCAGCAGCTGGTGTGAAAGCCTCTACGCTTTACAAACGTTACCCCAAGGCCCATAGTGGTCGGGAGCTTTAGTGTGCCAGCAGAGAATGAGAAAAGCCCGGGCCCGGAGGTCGCCAGCTTCGGGGCGCCCTGGCATCTCGGAGTTACTCACGGGGCTGCCTTTGGGACCGTCGTCCCCAGGAGGGCCTTTGGGTCCAGGGGGTCCAGCTGCACCAGAAGGGCCCGACTCGCCCTTCTCGCCCCTTTCTCCTTTGGGTCCCTGGAGGGAAAGGCCAGCGTCGGTGCCCTCGGAGCCGGCCCCGGTTTCGCAGAGTGCCGTGCTGGCCTCAGGCGAACCCCCTTGTTTGCACGGGAAAGCGAGGGCCCTCGGGGTGGGGGGGCGACACGCTGGGTCCAGTGGGTCCCTGAAGCTGCCCCCCATTTGCAGAATGGGGGGGCTGGTCCCCAGCCCTTGGTGGCCCCCCGGCGATGGTCTGGACCCGCTGGCATTCCAAGGTGGGCCTGACGGGCCCACCGGCTTTCTGGGGCCCCCGGAGGGGACCTTTGGCTTCCAGGTGGGAGGGGCTGCGGGGGCCCAGGACACCCGCCCACTCCCCCGTGTGCAGGTGGAGGCGGAAGCGAGAGGCCAGGAGACCCCCGTCAACCAGCCGCCTTCTGTGCCCGAGAGCCTCCCCGAGGCCGTCCTGGAAAGAACGCCCATCTGACCTGCGAAGGTCAGAACATTCCAGTCTGGGCTGATGAGAGGACAACTGCCCCCATGTTTGTGGCAGCCCACGAGCAGGTCTGGATCACCGCAGACGGCGGAGGGACTTACGGCCTTTGCTCGCGGGTGTTCACCGCCAACGTGTTCACACACGCGCGCGCGTGCGCGCACGGGCAGGCTCGTACACACGCACGCCCTCTTGGTACGGTAACCCCACGGAGGTAAGCGTGAGGGGTAACACGGCTCCCGTCGCATGGACGGGACAACTGGGGCAGACTGTGAGCTTCCCACCCAGCAGGGGCCCGTGGTCGGGGCCCCCCCCAGCCCACTCACCGGAGGGCCCCCCTCTCCAGGCAGGCCAGGCTCTCCGGCTTCGCCAGGCTCACCCTAAGGAGGAAACGCGACACGGTTACGGTGGCACCGAGAACAGGGGCCCCGGCTCCGAGCGCTTAGCAGACCCTCACTGCCGTCGGGCAGGTGGGGGCCCGGGGCGAGCGAGCGGCCAGCGCACTCTGACGGCGTGTGGGGTTGGAGGGCAGACGCGTCCCTGTCAGGGCGTGTGTTGACCTTGGTACTCGCAGGCCGTGACGCTCACACAGAGGAGGGGACCAGAGCAGGCTGGGCGTCACAGATGGCGCTCGGGTGAGCTCTGGGGGACGACGAAGAGAAGGCAGTGGGAGGGACAGGGGACGGCGCAGGGGGGAAGGGCCGGGCCCAGGCAGCGAATACACAGCACCACAGGCTCAGAGGGTGCAGCCGCCCTGGGCGGAGGTGGGCGCGCTGGGAGGGAGACGCCTCTGAGCGGAGGCAGCGCATCATTAGTTCGGGGGCTTTAGCAGGAGATGCTTCTCTGTTAAGGTTCGTATCGTAAAAAATGGGCAGTGACGGAGAACTTCTTTCAATTTAACGGGCTGATGTCGGAAAGTTCTGGAAATGGTGTCCAGGGACTGCAAATGGACAGGAGCGCGTTGGTCTCGTCCCTTTTATCCCGAGGAAGTAGGGCAAGGGCTTTCGCAGTGGAGCAAGGTCACGGGCACCGTGTGGAGTCCTGCTCGCGCACATGGTACACACACAGAGCCCGCCCTGCTCACGGAGGCATCCCCAGGGCCCACGCCCTGCAACTCATCCGATCGGATGAGGGGGACCCCAGGCTGTGAAGCAGGGACGGTAAACGCGGACACGCCCACACTGCCAGGAACAGACAAGACCCATCAGAGCCGGATCTGGGAGGGGGCTGGGCCTCCCTGCTGCTTGTAGCGCTTGGAAATTCTGCAAACAGCCGCCGGGAACAGGGGTCAGAGCCCCCAGCAACACGGCACAGATCTGCCGAGCGTCGAGGTGCGTCTGACGGGAACGACCCAGCAACGCCCCGCACGCCTGTATCCGCAGCTGGACACACACACACGCACACGCACGCACACGCACATCGGCCGCCAGAACAGCGAGGGGCGTGAGTCACCTTCTCTCCCACCGCACCGGGATTGCCTATGCCACCGGGAGGCCCCTGTGGCCCGTCAGCGCCTGGAGCTCCAGAGGGTCCTCGGGGGCCGGGGGGGCCCGGGGGTCCCTAGGGGAAGGAGAACCAGTGAGCAGAGACAAAATGCAAACTGTGACCGAAACGGAAACGAGCCGCCACGCCCGGCCGGGTCGGTGCATCCTGGTCGCGCTTACCATCTGACCCACGTCCCCAGTCTCGCCCTTCTCTCCGGGAGGTCCCGGCAGACCCTGGGGACAGGAACACGGCAGAAACTTAGCAGGTCGGTGTCGCGCTACCCCAATACCCACGAGGCCTTCACGGTCTCCCCACCACCGCGCCAAGCAAGCATCCAAGAGCCTCAGAATGTGCTTCTGAGCGTATAGCCAAATGCGAGGCCACCCCCATGACGCCAGGTCTCGGAATTAGCCGGAGGAAATCGTGAGAGAGTACTTGGAGATTTATGGACCGAGGCGCTTGCCACACTGTCCCATTAAACAGTAAAACCTAATGAGCCAACAGCAGGGAAATGTCGGAATAAATTATGTCGCCACCATATGCTGGCAGTGACTAAAAATCACGTTTTCAAAATAAATAAAAAGGGACACGTCTAAAGAATGCTTAGTAACCCCGAACACAACGCGTAAAGCGAAACGCAAGGAGCTACGCTCAAACTTTCCGTACACCCCGCGTGATTCCGGTTTTGCAAAAGCTGAAGGAGATCACACACGTGCGTGTGTGCGTGTGAATCCACGGAGGTAAGACGCGCCCGGGCGTTTAAAGCCATCAGTCCTGAGTCGTGCGTTTGCCGGGCACTCTTTTCATCTACAATTGTTACAGTGGGTCAATCATTTCCACCATCTCTGCAACGAGTGCAGGAACCCACACCGCTGGTCAAGAGAAGCAAATACGGACACGTCTGCGGTCGCGGGGATTTGCGTTGTTTCCAATTAATGAGGAAGCCCCGGGAGGCCCACAGAGCCTGGTCTTAGATTCCCCATTCTTAAAATGTCAGGAGGAGAGGGGTGGGGGAGGGGAGAGGAGAGGGGAAGGAGGGCGGAGGAGACGAGAGGGGAGAGGGAATCAGGACGGGGAGAAGGGACAGGAAGGAAAGGGAAAGGGTAGGGGAGGGAAGGTGAGAGGAGGGGGGAGGGAGGAGGGGAGGAGTGGGGAGGGGAGGGGGAGGGAGAGGGGGAGGGGAGGGGAGGGGAGAGGGGGAGGGGAGGGACTAGGGGAGGAGAGACAGGGTAGGGGAGGAAGGGGAGAGGGGAGGAGAAGGGGAGGGGAGAGGGGGAAGGGAGGGGGGAGGGGAAGGGGAGGGGAGTGGAGGGGAGAGGGGGAGGGGAGGGACTAGGGGAGGGGAGACAGGGTAGGGGAGGAAGAGGGGAGGGGAAGGGGAGGGGCCAGCACCGCAAAGATGAGGGCCCTTCAGAAGGAGACCACCGCCCTTGCACAAACCCTGTGGTTAGTTACCTGCAGCCCCACTGGCCCGGGGGGCCCAGGAAATCCTCTTGGACCTTCGTCACCTTTCTGCCCAAAAAGGCCCTGCTGGCCGCGAGGGCCCGGCTCGCCGTCGGCTCCCTGCGGGGGGGGACGATGGAGCCGGGGGTGAGGAGCCGCTGCCGGTACCCCGCCGGCTCGAGGGGCTCGGGATTAAGCACGGATACTCACGGAGGGGCCTGGCTGTCCGATGGGGCCCTGAGGACCGGTGGGCCCAGGCGGACCCTGGAGGGAGAGGACAGAGACACGGCTGCTTTCCCGGGGCCAGAGCGGAGGCCGACGGGGAGGGCCGGTCGGGGCAGAGACCGCGGTCCGAGGCCGTCAGCTCGGCCCCCACGCGTGGCCGTCGGTGGAAGGATGTCGGCCCGGCGGCAGGGGCGTGTTGTCGCGGGCGGTGCTGGCGGCCGCGGTGCATCATCTGAGCTCCCACCACACGCCCAGACGCGGGCCCCGGAGGCCCTGCGTTAAGCACACGATGGGCGCCACGCCGCCCCCCACACAGGGCCAGGACCCGGCTCCAGAGCGCGAGGCTGGCGGTGCGTCCCCAGACACAGCCCACTGTCGGCCCCGGGAGCGAGGGAGAGAGGAAGGCAAGGGAAGCAGCACCGGGCGGCGGCCCCCACGGGCACACGGTCACTGACCGCCTGGGGACACCAACCCCCCTGAAAAGGCCCAGCCGCTCAGCAGAGTGGACAGGTGTGACCCGTACCAGGAAGGAGCTGGCCCCGAGTGACACTGTTTTTCAAGAAGACACTAGGGCCCCTGAGCAGACCGAGCAAAGGAAAAAGGGGCAAAACAAAGAGGGCAGCGGTCAGGGTGCCCGAAGGGCGGCCGTGACCCAGGCCTGCAGAGCCGAAAGCCTCGAGGACCAAACGCTCCGCTGGCCTTACTTCCCAAAACCCGTGAACGCCTCCCGCTTGTCTGTTCACAAGGAACTCACTCAGGGACATACGTACGTGCACGCACAGACACACACACGCCCGTGTGCACACGTGTGCACGCACGCCGCCCACACGCGGGTTCCAGCAGCCGTGTCCTGCTCTGGGCTGCTGACGCTGCCGCGTTAAGGACGGCGTAAACGCCAGCAGGGAGCGCGGGGTCCCCCTACCTGCTCGCCCTTGTCCCCCTTGCTCCCCTTCTGTCCAGGCTCCCCGATCTCTCCCTGCGGAAAGACCAGGAAGATCTGTTAGCCCCGACCCCTCTGCGTGTTATCTGCTCCCCATAATTATTTTTTCCTAGAGATGAAGAATCATCTCCTCTCGGGGGGGGGGGGGCGGATAACTTTCCAAGGAAGAGACATTTCCGCAGATTAATTGATTTCCCTTCTAATACAATACTGGACGGGACGTGGCCTCGATCTCACACGGTACAGGATTTTAGTGGATTTTAAAACGTGGTGAGAATCACGGTGGAAATATTTACTTTGTCAAATTGGGAGGCATAGCAATGCAGGAACAGAGACATCGGTTACCGGGCTCCAGAGGGATTATGAAAGTGCCCAGCGTCCCTGTCGTACAGAGCTGTCCCCCGCGCTGAGAGGCGGAGTCATCTGCGCGCAGGTGACGAAGTCGGAAATGTCACCCGAGTTATCATAAGTGGAAAGTCAAGCCAAAGAGCGAGATTCCACCGTCTTCATTAAACGAGGGGTGAAATATCAGCTCCGGAAGTAACAGCGGTAGAATCATCAAGCACACTCTTAATGAACGGGGGCCTTGATGATTCAAGCGACTACACTTAAAAATAGACACCGAGTAAAATCTCGTCATGTCGGGCTCTGCACATGCAGCACCGACGTGATGCACGGGGGAGTGGGGAGGATCTCTCCTCGCTCAGGAGGCTGGCAGCGAACGTCCCCGAAACGGCAGAACCGCACGGGAGGAAAGCAGTTTCAAAGCCCCCCGAGCACTCCAGAGATCTCATTCGTCACCGCGCTATTTGGGAGCTTTTCCGAAATCCTGCACCGACGCCGAGCGAGCGGGGGCGGGGGCCGCTGTGCCCCCCGCACCGGCAGTCTGGGCTGCGGGTCGTCCGCGGGCAGGGGCACTTGTCCCAACTCTTCTTACCTTGTCTCCGTCTTCTCCGGGGGGGCCCACGGGGCCAGCTGGACCGGGGAGCCCCACGGGGCCCTGGAGGCCATCTCGGCCAGCTGGGCCTTGGGGACCCTTCTCACCCTGAAGAGGAGAGGAGACCCCCGGTCAAACACGGCTCCGTCGTGGGACCATCCTGCCACCAGCTCATCAGCCCAGAGGAGGAGGCCCCCGGGTGGGGAGTGGGCAGTTCCGGGCCTCGCCAGTCCTGACGGGTTTCAGCCAGCTTCGCCGAGGATCACTCTGAGCCCGGCCCCCGGCCACTCACATCCCGCACACCGCTGCCTTTCCGAAGAAGGGCTCCTCTTTTACAAATGGGGAAACCGAGGCACAGTTTGTGAGCGGTGCCGCCCAAAGTCAAAGCCAACCAGCCAGATTCCGGAGGCTGTGTGCGGGATCACGGATTCTAGGGGCCAGGAGGGCCTGAGCCCCGGCCACCACCAATGTTCTTACCATTTTAATTCTCGGCCAACACCTCCCCCACCAAACAGGCGCGTACGCACACAGGCATCTCTCTTCTCTCGTGATTCTGATTCACTTCCCTCGCAACTGCCCCTAGAAATCTCAAACGTCCTTACTAAGTCCTTGCTTTGCTTGGGTCACCGTATTACTCTGTGGGCGCAGACCGAGGGGGTGTGTGCTGGGGAGGGGGACACGGGAGAGAAAAATGTGTGCTCAGTGTCCAGATCCACGTGCGGCCAGCACCTACTCGGACCCCACTGCCCCATCTCGACCTCTCCGGCTTGCACAGCTCCCTCCCTGCCCCTCAGTTTAGTTCCTGCCAATATAGCCTTCGACCCTAGGTGAGCCAGAAGCGGCCCAGGCCGGCTGTGGCTTGCCTGGAGCCTTCCCGTGCGACACCACTGGTCAGGCGGGCAGTGCTGGGGGACACCTGGCCTCCTCCTCTCCCTGGGGCTCTTCGGGGAGAACGACAAGCTCTGCACTCCCGGGAGGTTTCTGCTTAAGTATTTACTCTCTTCAGGCAACGAACTCAACCGTCTCTCAGCCGTCTCCAACCACGACTGTGCTCTACACGCATTCAATGCACCACAGAAGGCGGGTTTCTGGCTCCGAGTTCGGCTGGGTCAGTGTCCGATGGCCTCAGTGGAAACGATGAGATGCCATCAGAGCCGACACCACACCGAACGGATGTTTGCCGGGGCAGGTGCTCCCTGCGTGGTATCGCGCTCGGCCGGGAAGGGAACCGGGCCCTTGCCACCCATGAACCGCCAAGCGCGGAACGCACGAGGAAGGTCTTTCTAACAGACATCCGTCAGTGCGGGCGTCCCAACTCTGTCGGGGATGGTCCATGAGCACGTCTGCCCTTCCCTCCCGGAGCCCTGCTCATTCTGACACCTAAATTCCAAAGGGAAGTTTGAGCTGAAATTTGTCCCCGGGACCGACTGAATGCGGGGCAGGTGGGGGGTTTGCAAAGTCACGGTGGACACCAAATACGGTCGGGGTGGGGGCACATCAGGGCAGCAAGGGGCACTTTGTGGTTACTCCGGGAAAGGTGCTTGGCGGCCAGTGGCTTCCCGGGAGGTCTACACATGAAGGGACCCGTTAATCTCCTTCCTGGAAACCAAGGCTGGGGCAGGAGGCCTCACGAAGCCTCCACGCTGGGCTGGGCCACACTCGGGGTCACTGACAGCCGGCTGTCGGGGGTCCAGGGAGAAGTTTCTCTTCTTGGCACATGCCTCCCGGCCCCAGGCCAGGGGAGGGGGCTCCCATCCCAAACACCCATCCTTCTCCCACAAAGACCAGCCTGGCTAGGGTGACTGGGACCCGGCCACACATGGAGCCCAGAGCCCAGCCGAGACCAAGGCTGAGGCCACACTGGGACACACACGGTCCCCAGACTCTCCCTCTGTGTGCACGGGCTGGGGCACAGCCGCGCAGGTGAGCTCCCCGGCACCCTCTGGCTCAGGTGACTCTGAAAGAAGCCAGCCAGCACTGGGAACCCATCCTTGGACCTCAGTCAGGACGCTGGGGACACACCCACTTTCCTGGGGGACAAGCACACCCCCCACCCACCTCCCCACCTCCCGGCTCCCGCAAGCCCCTGGGGCACGCCCGTGGCAGGGATGGGGCTTGGCGGGCAGGGCCCCTGCGCCCCCGAGGCTGTACTTACGGGAGCTCCTTTCTCCCCAGCCGGCCCTGGAGGTCCTTGGGGCCCGGGTCTCCCTGGGATTCCGATGGGCCCAGCAGCACCGGCCGGGCCTCTCTCTCCGGGGGATCCCTGGGGCGGGCAAGAAAATGGTTCATTTCCAAGGCTCCCAAATGCACGGACACAATCTTCCAGAGTGCCACCAAGCCTTATCACTCCAGAGCCCTCAATAGTTCCCAGGGCCCTTCACAGTGTACACTACCTAGACCAGCGTTCAAGGCTCTGGGTTTCTGGGCCCCTCCTGGCTCCTCCCTTCCCATAATTCCAAGCAGATGCCTGCCTCCTCCCCAGGGTCTGAGAACACATCCTCCTTAAGTGCTTGCCTGGGGTGCCCTCCTGGCCCGGGGCCCCCATCCTCCCCCCCCCCCCCCGAGGTCTGCCTGCCCACATCGGGCTCCCTTTCCATCCTGCTCCCCCATGTCACATGTTCTATGCTCTATGGAGGATGTTCTGCCCCACTGACCCCCCCCCTCCCCCAGAGCACCGCTGATGGGTGGGAACCGGCCTAATCCTAGGGTCAGCACAGGCAGGCCACCACTGCCCAGGCATCGCTCCGCACCGTCCTTTATCGGAAAGAAAGGCACCATTTTCATTTCCGCCTGGCTTCCCTGAAACGGTCCGTAACTCGGGTGGGGAGAGCTGGGGTTACCGTGTGGTCTGTGCTCGGACCCAGAAGGCGGGGGGGGGGGGTCCTACAAACCCACATCTGTGCAGCAGAGCTGGGGCCCCGTCCGAAGGGCAGGGGGAGATGCGGCCCCCGTTACACCTCCACGGAGTGCCAGCCGAGAACAGGGGTCTGTGGGCACGCCTCCCGAGGGTGGGCGCGGCCCCGCGCGGCCCCCGATTCCCCCAGACCACAGAGGCGGCTCTGGGAACGCTGCGTCCTCAGACCTCTCCTAGCTGGACTCCCAACGTTGGAGGCACCATTCCGGCAACAGACGGCACCTGTGCTGGCTGACCTGTGCGTGGGCAGCCCCGGGGCAGGCGGGCAGCCTGACTCTCCAATCCACACTCAGAGACAGGAGATCTGTGCCCCTTCCCTTCCCTTCCCTCCCCACAGCCCCGGGCCCAGACCTACACTCGGCTCGTCAACACCTGCCTTGCTCCTCCAAAGGCAGGATGGAGACACGCGGCCCTCCCTCCACACCGCCGAGCTCTCTGCCTGTCCTCACACAGCGTGCCCCCCGCTCGTGATCACCCCGGCTGCCAGCTCGGGACCCGCTGCCCGCCTCCTCCACGTGGCCTGCCCAGGACCCACAGCGGGCCAAGGTCGGTGGGCACGCTCTCCTGGCCCTCGGGGCCGCCCTGTCTGCCTGCCCCCCAGGCTCGGAGGAAGAGGTCGGATAAAGTGTCTGTGCCGGCCAGCCGCACTCACCGCGGGGCCTGGCGGGCCAGGGGGGCCTTCGCTGCCTTTCAGTCCGAGTGCGCCCTGCAAAGCAACGAGAACACGTTCAGGACACCGCGGGGAGAGGGCCCCGGGCTGGGCGGCGTCCAGCTCCATCACCCCGCCCGGCCCCTCACTCACCACTGGACCGGGAAGCCCCCGATCCCCAGGGAAACCACGCAGTCCAGGGGGGCCGTCTTTCCCAGGGAGGCCGGCGGGACCCGGGTCACCCTGAAATCAGAGCCACAGATGAGCTTCTGAGCGATGCCCGGGACCAGGGTGGCTGGGGAGGTGGGGCGAGGCTTCCTCTCCCAGATCCACCAGACTCAAGCCGGAGTGGGGCAGCCCCAGGCACTGGCTCCAGAAGGAGCCTCTGAGGGGCGGCTTGACGTGCTCCCGGGCAGCTCGGTGCACAGGAGCGTGACCGGTGCTCGAGCCTGGTAGGCACTTTCCGTGGGCTGGCTCTGCGTGTGGTTTGGGGACAGACTCCACCCCTCTGGGCTCAGGGTGGGTTGAGCGGGAGCCGAGGGCCCCCACGTCTGCCCTTTCCGTACACTTGGGGCTCCTCGTAAAACTGCTCAGGTAAAGGAGCCTGTGGCCAGACCACTGGCCACATCACCCGAAACAGACCCACCACCCAAGAGACTTGTTCCCAGCCTGAAACCACATTTCCCGAAAAGATAAACCAGCTGAGCGTTTTCCCTGAAGCACGTGAAAGCTTTGATATATCTTCCAGAACTTTCTCCAGGGCCCGGCATGGGAGCAGAGGGCATCTCCGACCAGCACGCCCTTGACCCTTCCAAACTCGGACAGCTCTCTCGGTGAGGGGATATGTGCCCACCCACATCTACGCGTGTGTCTACATACGTCACACAGTCACACACACGTGTACGCGTCCTTAAGCACACACACGTGTATCCGAGCACAGACACGTGCAATTCTTCCAACAACACTTTACTGGCTCTCCTTCCTTATTCGCGGGTTTACTCTTGCGCCTGTGCTCGCGTACACGGCTGGGTTTGCTGCGTCCCTCCCTGAAAAGCTGTGAGGGGAGAAGCTCGCCATTTTCAAGCCGATACCCAGGAATTACGACCACCAACCAGGGGCGCGCCCCGGCTGCGTGGGGAGGCTTCCTGGGGAACAAAGACGGGACGCAGGACCCACGCTAAGAGGCAGGCTAGAAACACGTCCACTTTCTGTTTTCGTTATTTATCCTTTAGCCTCTTGTGGTGGGAAACTTTTTAACGGGTCACTTTCTGCTAAATCAGTTTCAGACACGAAACGTCAGGGTGGGTTATGTGCGTCTGGGAGCCGGAGTGGCAGCCGGGGGAGGGGAGGTCAGCCGGGCACGGCCCCGGGGCCGAAGGCCAAGGACGGTTTGACCCCCGGCCCCCCGCTGCCATCCCCCTCTGCGGCAACACAGCCCAGATCCTCCTTCAGACCAGGCAAAAGTGGTCGTCTGGGGAGCCAGCTGGCACGAACAGCACTGGTCTGAGACCCCCCACTCGTTCATCAGAAAACAGCCGGACAGAACAGCGATCCCTCCGCGAAGTCCGGGCCGGCAAGGGAGGCCCGACGAACTCACCTTCGTCCCTTCTTTCCCGGCAAGGCCGGGGAGCCCCTGCTCACCGGGGGGGCCTGGGGGCCCGGGGTGGCCACGCTCGCCCATCGGGCCCGTTTCTCCCGTGGGACCCTGCGGGGAGAGTCCACGTCAGCCCCGAGCGTTTTCGAGACACGCCAGGGAGCAACCTTGCCTTCCGAAGCTAAGGACAGCCCTGGGCACGGAGGCAGAGGGCCCGCTGTGTGCCCTCCAAACCCCACAGTGTTTTGCGAGCGTCCTCCCTCTGGTAAAAGTCCAGGAGGAAACGGACGGGGCGGACGGGGTGGTTGCGTGCCGCGAGGGTGGCCCGGCGGCCACGCGAGAGGTGGGCGGCGTGCCCACATCCCCCGCGGTCCGCGGCCGCAGCGGGTCAACGTCTTATTTCCTGCTGCATCAGGTGGGAACTCGCTGCCCAGTTTTGCTGCTCCAAGCCATGGGTCCTGGCTGCAGGCCACCGTGCGGTGACCCACGGGCCGCGGCGCTGGCCGGAGCCAGGAGGCCCAGGCTGCCGGGGGCTCGGGGGCAGGGAAGAGCGGGCCCGAGCCGGGCCTGGCCCCGGCTGCCCGCGAGCCAGCTCCGTTCCGCCAGCTTGCCTCGCGCTGATTGTTCAACAGACCGTCCCCCGTTCTCCCCATCTGGCTCCCTGTGCGGAGCTCATCTCTGAACGCTAACAAGCCGCGGGACTCGGGATTCTCCGTCAGCAGCACCTACGCCTTCCGAACCCTGGGGCACCTCCCTCCCGTGTGGGCGCCGCGCAGATGGCCAACGAAAGCCGGGGACGCGGCTGCTTACCTGAGGGCCCACGACGCCCGGGGGCCCTGGGGGGCCGGTCTTGCCTTGGAAACCCTGCGGAGAGAGAGTCACCACGCCGAGATGGCCGAGCGGTTCTCATCAGAAGGCTCGCGCCCCGACCCCCGACCCCGACCCCCGACAGCGAAGGTTCCCCACCGCACTTGCGAGGGCCCGTCTCCCCCCTTTCGTCTGTGCGTATATTTCGCGAACACAGTGAGGCCGGAGAGGTTGGCTTCGCTCGCTGCTTTTCCGCCACCGGGCTTTTGTGCCGGGAAACAGATTTTAAAGCCGCCGATCCTGACAGCGTCACTAAGCGTTCACTTTCCCGGCGGACTCGGCACCATTGTTCAGCCTCGGGAAGCTCGACTCGGGAGCTACCTCTGGGCGGACTCGGCACCATTGT
>NC_064807.1:88681997-88735966 GCF_023721935.1 Panthera uncia
ACCATTGTTCAGCCTCCGGAAGCTCGACTCGGGAGCTACCTCTGGGCTGTTTCTCATCAGCGACTTTGGGAGATGGTCCCACGTGTGTCGCTACCGCCTCTGCCGAGTGACAGGTGACCTCACCCGCCCCTCGGCATCTGTGGGAACCGGGACAGGGCGGGGGTCTTCGCCGCTTTCGTAACCCGGCAACTCGAACGCGCGGTCAGCCGGGTTCAGGGGGTTCCTCGCCTCTGCCCGCACACGGCTCGTGTGCCGCAGCCCCGCCTTCAGTTTGGACGGTGGCTCTGTTACGCGTCCTCCCTTCGAGGAGGCGGCTGCGGCTGCGAAGCAGGGACGCTTCGTTTCCAGGCGCGTCTACGGAGCCCTGCACGTGCCAACAAGATGCCCTCTGCAGGTGCCCTGAGACGCTGGCAGGAACGTGCAGCTGTGACGCCCGGGAAGCTGTTAGTGGGAGCTCTAGAATCTGGAGGGGGGCGTCTTAAGCCACAGGGAGACCTGGGGGGCGAGCGGGCTGGCCCGCGTGGCTGATGGGCAAGGGCGGTTCCCTGCCTCACTGCCGGACGGCCGCCGGGCCGGCACCGGAGACTTCACGCTTAGCCGCTGGACCGTGCAGGGCCCACGGCGGATTCAGCGTCTCTGCAAATTCTCGGGGGGCTCTTCTCTTGAGGCCCAAGGGAAGCTGCATGCAGTGCACGGGAATGGCCGTACTTAAGTTTATTTATCTTGCGAGAGAGACGGCGTGTGCGTGTGCACGTGCGTGCGAGCGGAGAAAGGGCAGAAAGAAAGGGCGAGACAGAGAGAATCCCAAGCAGACTCCGCGATGTCAGCAGAGCCCCACATGGGGCTCGGACTCGGGAACGGTGAGATCGTGACCTGAGCCGAGATCCAGAATCGGACGTTTAACCGACTGAAGCCCCCAGGCGTCCCGGAAATGGCCATTTCTCAAGCAGAACCTTTGGAGGCAGCGTTTACAGGGTCAGAAACAAGGGGTGGTGGACAGGTCAAGGGCACCCTCACGTGGGGGGCCGTGGCACAAGTGCCAAGTGCAGGCAGGAGCCTGAGTATAAGGCAGGAAAGGCCCGTCCGTCTGCCCCGGGGTCAGGACCATCCCTGGCTGGTCTCGAGCCCCTGGCCGGGACATGAGCTTTGGGCTCACGCTTAGAAGCGATGCCCTTTGCTGCATCCGTTTTCTAAAGAACAGAGTCAACACCCGAGGGAAGACCTTTCTGGAAGGTTTGTCTGGACGCCCCGTGTTGGAGACATCTGTCCTGCCTGGGTCTGGAGACCGGGTGCCCCCCGCGTCCACGAGGGCAGCCAGGCACGGCACGGGTAGCTGGGAAGCCCCTACGTTACTTTCCCAGCAAAGACGAGCAGCTTAATTACTCCACCAGCCTCTGTCTGGGGTGAGGCAGAGGCAGAAAGGCACACGCTTGGCAAAACCTTGTGTCTTGTCTCCTCGGAACAGCATTAGAGAAAAACAGGCAAAGCTCAAACGGAATGTTTTAATTTTTCTCTATAAACAAAAGAACGAGGTGACGTGCATTCATCAGCCAGCATGCGCCCCGCAGCAGAACGCCGGGAAGGTGCAATTAAAAGAACCTTTGTCACAATGAACCAGGGGGACGAGGGGATGCTTTTAGCGCAGGCACGGAGGAGATGTTAACGGCGGCATTCAAAGCTTCGTGGGACGCGGGGTTTGCTGTGAGACCCTTTCAGAGGCCCGCGACTACAAAGAAAACTGGCCGCAGAGACAGAGGGGCCGGCTCAGCAGCCTGTGCCGTCTTTCTGGTGACCAGGAGGTCCCCACGGGCAAGGTGGGCGGTGCACCCGGGACGGCAGAATCGCTCACCGATCACGAGCCTGGCTGAAAGCCCAAGTTATAACCGGGCGGGCCACCTGCCTCGTTGAAGGGGCCCCGCGAAGCCCCTGCCATCAGCCCCGGGGCCGGGAGGACCCGCACAGACAAGGCACCAGGCCGTGTCCCTTCTCTTACTACATCCCAGCGCGAAATGGCAGAATGGCACGGGGTCTTTCCGGCTCGCTTTCTGGCCCGAAGGCGCACACTTCGAGCGTGGCCGCACTCACGATTCCTCACTGAGGAACAGGAGGCTGGGTGCACACGGTTCAGCGTGCGGGTGGCATTTTGTCTGCCATGATGGTTCTGAACGTGACCCTGGACCGAAGTTGCCGGGACACCTTGGGCACCGGCACCGGCCTTCTGCGCACACAGAGCCGCCCCAGGAGCCGCTGGCCTGCACGGGGCCGTCCGCAGGCAGGCTCACCCCGAGTCAGCGGAAGACGGCCGCCACCTCAGGGGCCTTCCCGAGGCTGGCCACTTTCTCCCGAGCCCACGGGGCCGAGGAGGCGTGCCCACGGGCGGGGCTGTGGGAGAGGCCGGGCCAGCCTGCGTCCCCGTGTCCCCGTGTCCCCCACGCTGCCAATACTCACGGTCTCTCCTCTCTGTCCAGGGTGTCCCGGGAGCCCGTCCTTGCCCGGAGGGCCCTGAAGGAAGAGGCAAAGGGAAGAAGTTGCATTCAGTTCTGAGAGGCGCGCACCTTTGGGATTTCAGACCAAACCAGGGGACGAACACAGCCACCTCGCTTCAGAGAAAGCTCCTGCGAGGGTCACAGTGACCAAGTGCCACGTGGGGACCCAGCACCTGTGCGTCACCTCCCGAACCCGCGCAGCCTTCCCGAGCGCCACACTTCCCCTCCCAGGGGAGAAACTGAGGCAGGGAGAGGTGCAGCCGTGGGACGCACAGGCAGCAGCACGGGGACCCGGGTCCGCCTTGTCCTGGCCGCTGACCCCCAGCATGTCCGTCTGGCGACAGTGCCCACGGGCAGGCATCTTTCCTTCTGGGGTGTAACAGAGTGCGCTCTGCCTGTGCTGACTTGGACTGTGCCCCCAAAATACGGGGGGAAGTGCTAGCCGCCCCGCACCTGCGAAGGTGACCTCGTTTGGAAACGGGGGCTTTGCAGACGTCACCGACGCAAGGTCACACTGCACTGGGGTGTTCCCAAAGTCGGTGGCTGGTGTCCTCACAGCAAGACGGGGGCGTGACGACCCAGGGACACCCCCAGAGGAGGCGCCACGTTAGGGTGCAGGCAGAGACCGAGTGAAGGGCGTACAAGCCGCGGACGGCCAGCAACCACGGGAAGCCGGGAGCGGGGCGGGGAGGGGGCGGTCTCTCCCAGAGCCCCCCGGGAGGAACCGGCCCCGCCAACCCCCGATCTTGGCCTCTTGGCCTCCAGACTGCGAGACAGCACGTTTCTGCTGTCTCAAGTGGCCGAGTTGGTGGTAATTTGCAACGGTGGCCCGGGACACTCACACTGGACCCAACTACAAGATCGTGTCCGCCCAAATGGGAGAGAGGTCCGCGCTTCCAAAAAGGGGCTCTCTCCAGTTTCCCCGCCGACGCCCCTCCCACCGGCCCAGCAAGGAAAACACGTTACTCACAGGAGGGCCCTTGGGTCCAGGGAAACCGGTGGGTCCTTGGGGTCCGTTGGGTCCCTGCGGATAGAGAACGGCCAGCTGAGCACAGATGTCCTTTCCCCAGTGCGTGGGGGCCCAGGAGACCCCACCATGGTCCTCCCGAGTCCTTGGTTCTCCGAGCAAAGTCTCTTTGTGCTCCCCCGGACCCTTTCTCCATTTATTCCAGCCCCCCGCCCCCCGCCAACGCAACAAAGGAGGTCAGTCCGGGGAGCTGAGGGGGGCAGCTTGGGGCCGAGGGCCGGGGGAGGGGGCCGCCCGCTTCGACAGGCAAGAGACCTCACTCCCAGCGAAGGCTATCACTGACCCGCTTTGGGATCCTAGGAAAACCCTCTCCTTCGGTAGGACTGGAGACACGCCTCCCTCTCCCCAGCCCACCCCGGGAAGAAACGGGGAGGGACATTTAAGGCAGGCTGCCTCCCCAGAGATGTTGGCAGAGGCCCGCGTGTTCACGGTGCTCACCCGTTCACCCGGAGGGCCAGCGGGGCCGTCGCCTCCAGAGTTGCCCTAGGAAGGGAGGGACACAGAAAAAACAGCTTCACCACGATGATCTTTATCATCACTGCCTGTGACAGAACACTGGCCCGTGACGTCACGGGACGTCAGTCACACACGGCACACGGGCACAGGCGCGGGTCACCAGGACTTCCAGGAAAGGGCAGAGGGCGCCAGCCGCCGATCCACGCTCCCAAAGGCCACCTGTCTTGTCATCAGACCCTGAGCTGCTATCCACGGGGCTGTGACATTTCCCCGAGAAGAGCCCCCTGCGGAGGGACAAAGGCCACGCTCCCACCAGGAAGTGTGTCGAAAAGTCACATGGCGATAGGACCCAGGCATCTGCCCCGGGGCCCCCACAAGCGGTGACAACGGCTGTGCCGTGGTATCACTCGCTCGTGCAGGGGAGCGTTAATCCCTGTACGGAAACGTGGGACGCACCGGCACTCAGCGCGGGAGAATGTTCTGTACCCCCCGGTGGACACATCCCACTAGCCGGGGGGCCAGCTCTGCACCCCAGCCGAGCAGAAGGCCCACGTCCCTCGGTGGGAGCGCACTTTGGAATGGCGTCCCGGCCGAACGGGGAGGGCCTGCTTGGCTGTCACACGTTTCCACGCTGAGAAAACGGGAGGAGGGGACGTAAGGGACAGGCTCGGGCTCTCCCTCTGAGGCAGGAGGTAGAAACGGGCCCTCCCCACCAGAACCGGATGGTGGGGTACCCGGATGGCTCAGCACTTGTGCAAAGCCCGGGGGCCCGGTCCCCTAAGGCTGCGGAGGTCCCAGTGTGGGGTGGCCCTTCCCGCCACGGCTCCGTCGGGGCTGAGGCACGTGATGCAACTCAACCTGACCTGTCCGAGGGCTGCTGGCCCGGCTCCTTCCTAAATACCCTCAAGCAAATTTCCTTTTTTTTCTCCCAACAAAAAGGCCACGGATCACCCACAGGTGCTCCACGTGTGGGTGGCGTGGCTGATGCCCCAGAAGTCACTGAAAACCTACCTTGGGGCCGGGCTTCCCAGTGATGCCCCGGGGGCCCCGTTCGCCCCTCGGACCCTGCACGGGGGGGGGGGAGAGAGGAAAGGTGAGCTCGAATCCTCCCAGCCCTGGACACCTCCCTCCCCCTCCCACCGAGCATGCCCCCTGCAATGTGCTCCCGCTTCTGGAAGCCCAGAGGGTGGTTACCGTCGGGCCTCGCTGCCCCCGTGGTCCTGGCTTCCCAGGTGTGCCCTAGAACCAGAGAAAGAAGCGGCTGGTCAGTCACTTGCCAGAGACCCCTGCCACGGCCTGGGTGGTGGCCCTCTCCTGGGTTACGGGGAGAGAGCTCGGAAACAGAAGCCGGGAAGGTCTGCTCTCCTTGTCTGTGCTTCTCCAGGAGATTTTTCAGGCCGAGGGGACTTCACTGCACATTCGATACACAGAGCTTTGTGTTTCCGCACAGGCCTGTAGAAATCCAATTTTCTCCCTGCAGTCTGATGGATGTTTACTGCCCTATCTGGTTTCCTTTCCGCAAGCATCAACACCCCCCACTTCCCCTCCCGCCCGCCCTCTCCCTCCCTTTCTCCATCTCTCTCAGCGGCGGGGGCGAGGGGGATCATTACCGCAACCCCTTTCATACATAATTTACTTTTGCTACAGTTCCGAATATTAGCCATTAAATTTTCAACAGGCTCCACAGTCAAGCAAACTTGCGGCTCCATATATAAATCATACACCCAAAGTCATCGGCTGCTCTTCTCGTAGAACTTAGACTCCTTTTTCTTGGCGGTGTTGTTTTGCATTTTCCAAACCACGGAAAACAGATGCGCCACATTTGTTTTTCTCGGAAGCCGAGCTTGGGTAACGGGTAACGGCGGTTCACCCGCAGCGCGCGGAAGCAACGGGCGGACCGCCACCCCGGTGTCCCCACCGCCTCCCGATTCATCTTCCAGAACTTTATTCCGATTTCGAGCGACGAAGCCCAAGACGGAGCTGAGCCGCGAAGGCCACCTGCCGCACCGTCTCTCCCCAGCTTTGACTTGCTCGCTGCTGGAATCAAAACTGCTCTGTGCCGTCTGCCGTCTTGGAGTGAATTTAATACAACGGTTTACGGTGACGAGGTGATTATGTCTCCTTCCAACAATGCACTCTGGTTTCCCTGCTTTAATTACCTGGCGATAGCCTTTGGCTCCAAATAAATATTTGCATACGAACATTAATGCAACGTCTGCTTTCTTCGCACTGTTGGCTTTTACCAGCGTGGACGCCGGGCCAGCCCCGGCTACTTGTTGGCGTCCGTGGGTGCGTCCAGCCGCGCGTCTTCTCCGCCAAGTCCCACACCCGTGAGCCCGGGCACAGAGGGCAGGACCGAGGCTCAGCCCCGGCCTCCCGGGTGAGCCTGCTGCCCAAGGGTTTCCCTGTAAACTGAACCAGAGACGGACGGACGCTGCTCAACAGGAACCGCCCCGTCCACGGTCTGCTTGGTGACTCGCCTGTGAGCGCCTGTCCTCATGTCCTCACGGGGGATGCGCAGTCCCAGAAACGGCCCTGCTCCGGCCGAGAAGCCAAGCACAGGTGCATCTCTGGACTCCGGCCTCCCGGGCCCCTCAGCCACCAGCCCCGCAGAGCCGCCCTCCCGGTCCGCAGATGGCTCAGGAGCGGCGGGAGCAGGCACCACGGAACCCCTGCCTGTGTCCCTCTCCTCCATGATTTCCAACTGGGACTCTCAGGGATGACATTTTCAATGTGGCTGGTGCCTTCAGTCACGTGGCAAGACGGACCATGCCCCATGGGGGTGGCCTTGAGGCCCCGGGGACGCCGCCCTTTTGCCCCCACCACCTGTTCACCGTCCCCTTGTCTCTCCCCCCCCCACTCTGCCCCCTGCTCAGGCCTCAGTCCTTTGTCCCGGGCATCTGTGAGGCCCAGCCCACCTCCGCCCCTCCAGGCTGTCCCTGAGCCCTCCCTACCTCTGCAGTCAACCGCCCCCCCTTCCCCAGCACATCTGGTTTGTCCCTGAGCACGCTCCGCCATCCGCCACACCATCTGCTTTACAGACTTGCTCCCTGTCCCCACCCTTGGAAGGCAAGTTCCACGAGGGCAGGGATCTGGGCTTCTGTGGCTCTGTCCCCAGGGCTCCAAGAGCACCTGACATGTGGGGACAGGGGAGGTGCTCAACTAATGCCATTTGGATGGAGGGAGGGCTGCGTGGATGGACGGATGGAGGGAGGGAGGGAGGGAGGGAGGGAGGGAGGGACACAGTGACAGGCTGGCAAGAATGACCCCATAACTTGGTCTGGAAGGGTCAGCGAGCCAGCCGGATTGCCAGGATCGGCGATCAAGGAAGAGTTGCAAACCACCAGGGCACCGGGAAGGTCACTGTCACTGGGAAAAAATTTCTTCTTCCTTTCCTGGGGAAGGTTCCAGAATAAAGACATCTCTCTCAGGAGATATGTGGGGGGGACAGACGTGCATAATTCCGGGGTTCCTCTCCCGTGCAGGGATGTGGGTCCTCAGTCGCCCCCGGGGAGGGCGTGGGGAGCCCATGAGCTGAGCCGTGAATGGTCCAGGTCTCCTGACAGGACGTGCTCGTGAAACTGTAGCCATCTGTGTGGTTCACTTGTGTGCAGGGCCATCTCGGACGCTTCCCAGGGACGGACTTGGCCTTTTCCTCTAGATCCCATGTCTTCCGCTTGCCTCTGTGCCCCCAACACCCGGGAGGGGCACAGGGAATATTTCTCCCACGATATGCGCGAACGTGCTTGCCGGTCCTACTTGGCCCTTGCCCGAGCCGTTGCCTTTTGTAAAAGTTGACATCGTTGTCCTCAGGGCCTGCCCCCACCAAGGTGGCCTCCGAATACAGCAACCACCACAGGCAGCTTGGAAAAGCCCCGTAAATTCCCAGCATAGTTTCCTTGCATCTCTGCTTCAGGTCCTGGGAACCAGGAGCCAAACCTCACAAGAGCAAAGCTTCTGGACCCATGCTCCCCCGTTCTGCAACCACATCTGTTTTCGGTGGCGTCCCTGGTGACCCCCAGCACCGACGCATGGGGATAACGGCCCGTGGGGCTTGGGGGGGGGTACCCGGGCATCTCTCTGCCCCTCTGAGCTCAGGAAGCTGAGTAGCTCTACAGGGGCGGGGAGAGAGGAGCGGAGCTTGGGCCCGAGTGCCGGCCCTAGGGCGCCGGCCAGGCCTCCACGGCCCCACGCGACCCATCCCGACGGGGCCTTGATCCCTGGCCCCAGCGGGCTCCTCCACGGACAGGGGCTGTGGCCAAATCACACGACCAAATGCCAAACATCGCGGCCCCTCTAGGAGAGTCTCGCCGCGAGCTGGTGTCAAAGGTCAGGAGGCCGCCACCAGCACAGAAGCCACTCCCTTATCACCCCCATGCTTCCCGGACCCTGGCCCACCCTTCACAGCGGCCTCTGTGAGTATTCCAGAGGGCAGCTTTCCCCAAAGGCGTCCGTCAGACTCTCTCTGGAGGTCAGACAGACAGGGAGGGAGGCGGATGGGTACACGGACAGCGACAGACAAGGAAGAGCCAGACAGACACGCTCGCAGAGGCACAGACACAGGATGTACGTGCAGGTGAACAGGTAGATGTGCGTGGAGATCAGGTCCAGCTGCAGATGACGACAGTGTCCCCGTGCTCACGCCGTCTCCTCGCACTGAGGGCAGTTCCCCGTTTTCTATCTACCTCAGGCATCGGGCACGTACACGTTTGTTTACACGGGTTGGGCTGGCTTGAGGTCTCTCTCCGTTTTTCGGGAGAGCTCACCGTCTCTGCTCAGACGCGGTGAGGACAGATCGGGGCAGGGGTCTCTCTGGGAAGACGCAGCCCTCCTGTGCCAGGAGCAACAGCGTGGGCGCAGGGGAAAGGGCCGGGCCTGTCCCAGTTCCCGCAAAAGCGGCAGTCCTTCCTCCGAGGTCTGGGGTCCTCCCCGCCCCAAGGTACGCCCTGCACACGTCTCGAAACCCGGCCTCTCTGCCCCCACATGCCTGTGGACAACCAGCTCAGAACTGAACGACCAAGAGGACCCCCTCGATCCTGCGTCCCGGGCGGCAATGCTCAGAGAGCGCCCTGTAATTTCCCCGACAGAAGGTCTGGAGCAGGGGGCGGTCAGGGCGGTGTGGGGGGCGTGGCTTCCTCAGCCCAGCCCTTCAGAACGCCACTGCCCATGGTGACAACGGAGTGAACCACAGCATCGGGCACCGGGCAGGTGCCCTGGGGCAACGGCAGCTTGGGAATGACGAGGGGGGAAGAGCTTCCTGAATTTGGACCGGCAGGGTAGGCAACACGCTCCTTTTTCCTCCTTCCCTTCCTTTAAAAATTCACCCGGAGGAAAGGCCCTCGGGTTCAAAGACTCGGGTTTCGCTCACGGCCTGAGGAGCTGTCGGGGTCGCGGTGTCGGTCAGAAAGCATGCCCTCCCCTCCCGCCGCTGCCCTGCAGCCCACCACCACCCAGCCCCGTGTGCGGGGAGTCTCCAGCGCTTGGTGCTGAAGGCCACGGGCTTAAGGTCCGCCATCTGGAAAGCGGTTTGGGCAGCAAAGTGGGTGAGAGCAAACAGGACGTGCCAGAAAATGCACCCGTTGAATACCAAGGCAGTGGAGCGAGCCACCTGACCGGAGGCCAGGCTGTCCTTACCCTGCCGCCCTTCTCTCCGTTGGCACCAGGAAAGCCGGGAAATCCGATAGAACCCTGAAAGAGAGGTGACTCATAAGGAAGCACGAGAGCTGGGCCAGAGAATCAGCTATGCTGCGTGTGCCAGCAGCAGCTTACGGTTCACGGCCTCAGACACGAGCTCCACCGACCCACCCCCTCACCCCCCACCCATCCATCCATCCACCTTCTACCCTTCCATCCATCCATTCATCCATCCGTCCGTCCGCCCACCCATCCACTCATTCACCCACCCAACCATCCAGCTACCCATCTACCCATCTACCCATACATCCATCCCATCCAACTATCCACCTACCCCTCCATCCACTCAGCCAACCATCCATCCGTTCTGCCCAACCATATACCCACCACCCCGCCCCCAGCCAGCCATCCACCCATCTAACTATCCACCAATCTGTCCACCCACTCAAACACCATCCATCCATCCATCCATCCTTCCAACCATCTGTCCATTCAACCGGCCATCCACCCATCATCCATCCACTCACCCATCCATCCAACTATCCGCCTATACAAACGTCAACCGCCCACCCACCAACCCACCATTCACCATCCATCCGTCACCCACTCACTCAAGAAATATTTCCTAGGCATCTCATAGAGTCCAAATCTAAAAACCAAAGCTGAGTCTTAACCACACTTCCCCCTTCTCCCCCTCTGAACACTCATGTCTTCAAATGCTGGTATCTGCAAAGAACAGGGCACACAGATTCCTGAGAATGAACTGGAAGGGATGTGTGGATCTCACATTCATGACATTTTGTTTGCTGCGTCTTGTTGTCATGTTTTGTTATCTTCCCAGAACACCTCTAAATAAAGCATGGCGGCTTGTAGAGTGAGAAGTTAATGCAAATCTATGCACTGGCTCTAACAACTAACAGCTTTTTAATTCTAGAAACCTACGAGGGGCACGTAGACAAAAGAGACACTTGGGGACTTTGATGTGGGTAATACCCAGACAACTACGACGTGAGCTTCCCCGTGACACTCGGGCACTTCCCGTGCCCGTGGGAGGTGGCTACTGTCTTCAGCGGGCCTCGACTCTCCGGTGGCTAAAAATCCTGACCTGAATGTGCGCTCAGACCATGAAAAGTTCGCGAATTTCCAAACCTTGCACCCCTACGTCCACCTGCCAATCCAGGCAGGAGACTGCCCCGGACACCCGGGTGCAGGTCCCACAGAGCTCAGTGCGGGTGCTGGGACACGGTGGCATGTCCAGACACTCCTGAGGACCTTGAAAACTGCCAGGCGGGGCGCCTGAGTGGCTCAGTCCCTTAAGCGTCTGACTTGGCTTGGGCTCGGGTCACAATCTCACAGTTGCACGGGGTCAAGCCCTGCGTCAGGCTCTGCACTGGCAGCATGGGGCCTGCTTGGGATTCTCTCTCTCCCTCTCTCTGTCCTTTCCCTGCTGGCACTGTCTCTGTCTCTCTCTAAATTAATTAATTTAAAAAAAACTGCCAGGCAGCTCAAAGTTTTATTCCCTTGCCTTCCGAGGACACTGCCTGAACTTGGCCCACACACCCCCGGACTTCTCTCCTCTCCTCCCCTCAGAGGACATATACTTCAGGACAAAAGGCCTGTCAGTCAGCCCCTCTTGCTCCAAGACGCGGGGGGCACGGCCACGTCACAGCCGCACTCAGCACGCTACCGTGGGACCCCGAACAAATTCCCGTTTCACTGCAAACTGCCTCCCCGCACACGGGGCGAGGGCCCACCCGCCCCAAGTGGATATTAGCATTCCACGGGAAGGACTGCTGATTCCTCAGCCAGAATGGAAAAATCCAGGGGGACAGGCAGCCCACGGGGCCCTTCCCGGGAACGAGCCTGAGCCTGGGAGCCTGGAAAGGCGCTGAAGCCGGGGAGGCAGAACGACGCAAGCAAAGCCGGGAGAGACAGGAACTCTCCTGCACCGCTAATTATGTCTCCGGTGCAGACAGCTGGTTATTTTTTAAGGAAGAACCATGAATAATAAAAGGTGAGATTTGGGGAAAAAAATAACGTGTTAAATGATTTCCAAGGCCTGGAGGAGATGTTTCACTTAAAGCAGAACATGATTTCATGGAAGGAAGGTTTCATCTCCCTTTACGCTGTTATGAGCAAATAACCTTCAAATCTCCAGTGCGGAGCGGAGGTGAGAGAGGCTTCACGAGTCCTCGGTGCAGAGAAAGCGGCGGGCAGAGGTGCAGGGGACGCCTCGCCTCGCACGGCCCTCGGCTCAGGCTGGCTCTGCCCCCTTCTCCGAAAGGCCCGACTGCCAGCCCCTCCTTCCAACCCAACCAGGCTAACGCGCAGGCTGTGGCCAGGGCAGAGCCTGGGGGAGACAGCTGGGGCGACGCTGGGTTTCGCCACAGCAGCCTCCCCCGGGGCCGTGGGTGTCCGAACACCCGATACTCTCATAAGTTACCTTGGGCCCTTGTCTTCCCGGGTAACCTGGTAATCCCGGCACTCCGAGTTTTCCCTGGGGAAAAAGAAGGGGCTGTGTTATCTGGCCAGCACCTTACCTCTCCATCCATTTTCTTCCAGCCGAGAAAGGACACGGAGAGGCCGCTGCCTGCCCCCTGGGAAGCCGTCTCCCCCGAAAATCCCTGCCCGGACGGGAGGCAGGAGGAGACACGGCCATGGCTGAGGCAAATCTCCAACGGAGGAACTCTTTATCTGTGAGATTCTGTCGAGCCCTTTTGTAAAAGAGTCCTCGGGGCAAGACAGGGCGGATGTCTGGTGCACTCTGAGCGCCCGTTCCTGGGCCAGCGCCACAGCAGGGGGCAGGGGGGCGGGGGGCACAGGTGTAAGGACAGGGGCCTGTGGAGAGTCCCTGCATGAAAGATGATGCCCTGGGTGCCGGGGCTCGGTCCCCAAGCTCTGGGGCACCCGGAGGAAGGAGCCCTCTCAGGGCACTGGCCTGGCAAGGTGCTCAGAGAGACCTAGCTCGGGACAAGGAAAGGACTGGCCTAGCAACGGACGAATTCGCCAGGAAGGGTGGCCAGGGTGCCGGGGGAGCACGTGGGACAGGACCCGACTCAGATTACACCTGGCCCCATCTGGGGGCTTCAGCCCGGCAGAGTCACCAGCCTGGCCACCCAAGGCCGTCAGAAGGGTCTGTCCCCGGGAAGCAGTGAGCATCCTTCCCGTCACATACCTTCTCCCCAGGGGGTCCCAGAGGACCCGGGTCGCCGTTTGGACCTCCACGACCCTTCGGGCCTTCGGGGCCATCTTCTCCTCTGGGACCAGGGGGGCCGATCTCCCCCTGCAGGTCAGAAAAGAGAAGGTGAGGAAGAACCCCCAGTCTCCACCCCCCACCACATGACTCCCATGGCCGTTCTGGGCCCGAGAGTCCGGGTCCCAGGTCAGATCTTGGGGTAGGAGCCGCTTAGCCCGCTTGGCGCACCAGGCGGCCTCAAGAGCACGGCACCCGCTCCTGTCCGACGAGACGGGAGCACCGCGGCGCAAGCTATGGGGCTCTGCTGAACGGCCACGCCGCCCCTCTGCACAGCGGTGGGAAGTTCCTTCTCCAGGCTGCACGCTCCTGCTTCTCCAAATGAGTCCCTCTCGGTTGAGGCGACTTTGGTTAACCCCGGAGCTCTCAACCGCTCCTTGCCCAAATAGATCAGGACAACCTGTGCGCAGGACGGTGCCTTTTTCCTCAAAGCAGGGATGGGATGCAGCCCCCGCCGCCCAGGGGTCTGGGCCTGGCAGGCACACAGGAGACCACGTGACGTGTCCCAGAGACGGAAGGGTCCTCAACGCTGCCCCAACCAACTTCGCCGCGGTCCAGCCTGGGCCCGGACACGACCGGGGGTCTGGGGGCTTGCCGAGGTCCACGGCAGCGCCGGCCCGGCCTCTGAGCGCCGCCCCCCCCCCCCCCCCCCCCCCCGGCCCTCTGCTCACTGCCAGGTCTCGCTCTGATCACTGGCTTCCAGCGGCAGCTGGAAGACAGCCGTACCCCCCACAGCAACGATGGGTGTCCCACGGGAAACGAAGGACCAATAACTTCCTTATTCGTAATGTCCAGTGTGTCCGCGGGCCCAGGACTCTCGGTCCCTAAGAAATGTTCTTCCAACAAAAGGACCCTTCACACATTAACTGAGCACCTAGGAAAGGTCACGCTCGGGGCAGAAGTTTCTCCGCTCCCTGGCTGAGGAAGTGTCCCTGCTGCCAGTCCCACCCTCACCCAATTCCAACGGCAGGCCTGCCCGCGGAGCCTGGAGTGTGACCGCCGGACATCCTTTGTGCAATCTCTTTCAGAGATGGACCCTCGTGATGTGGACCCCGAGCGTGTGCACGGCATTGTCAGAGGCAGCATAAAAAGGACGTTCGCCAGCCAGAGAGAGAGAGGCCCCTCAGATGTGGGGCAGAGTCCCGTCACCATGGAGAAAGTTCTAGAAGGGCTGTCTTTAGCAGGAACATAACTGGGACACGACTGTGAAATGAATCTCTCTCTTTCGTTCCTCCGCCTTTGATAGAGGCCAAGATTGCCTCTGCCTTTTTAGTCTGTGACACGGCGCCAGGCGCGTGGGGCTCTCCGGGGCTGGCACGTTCTGAAAAGGCACCTGCAGGCCAGCTTTGCCGGGGAACAGTTACGGCAGCCGCACGGCGGCCGACAGCCGTCTGTCCAGGTGTGCGTCCAGCTGCCACCACAGCTGTGCCCACGCGGGTGGCTCGGGCACCTCCCGCCCTCCTGCCCGGGGCCTGCGCTCACTCTCAAGGGGGTCGGGGCCCTTCAAAGTGCCCGCGCCCTGGCGGTGGCAGCCGGCCGACGACCCGGAACCTTCCTCCCGCTTCATCTGCTCTGCCCTCTCCCCACTTAGAGGAAGACATAGCCAGCAGCTTTCTGCCGGGCGCCTGCCGTGGGAGCCAAGCCCATCCCCCTGCAGCACGAGCAGCTTCCTCGGGCGGGGAGGTAAATTATTCATTAAAAAGCAACTGCTGTCTTGCAGCTTCTGATGCCCGAGCATGAGATTACAGAACACAGGAGCTGCTCGGGGTCCGAAAATCACGGGAGGATGCTGGGGGGCCCGAGATGCCGTCGGGGCGGGCAGGGACCCCGGCCCTCCCGGGTCGGACGGCATTTCTGCAGCCCCCTCCCTCCGTCTCTTCCGAGCCAAGTGAGGCGCTCTGCCATCCCGAGTGTCGGCCGCAAAAAGACAAGTCCCCACGGACCCCCTGGGCACGGAGATCAGGGCACAGGGCAGAGGGGCCAGGTGACCCCAGGTGATCCCAGTGACCGGGTGTTCACACCAGGCGAGAGCCGCCTTGGCTCTGAGCGGGAAGCTGAGGGCCAGTGGGGGGACAAGCACAGAGCCAGGCCCCTGGGCTCCCAGCTGTTCCTGCCTGCTGGCCGAGAGCACCCCCCGAAGAGGCGTCACCTTCGTTAGGAGAAGCTGTCCTGCGGCCCCGAACGCCGCAGCCCTCCCCTGGCCTCCCACCCCCAGCCCCGACCCCCGCCAGCACCCCAAAACACTCACCCGATCGCCCTTGATTCCCATGTCGCCTTTAAACCCAGGAAAGCCGTCTTCACCCTGACAAAGGACAAGGCAGCGCCTGGGTCGGCACGTAGAGCCCACCTCCGGGGCGGCTGGCCCCCCTCCCCCCACGACTCCGCACACAGCCCCCAGCCCAGAGCCCGTCGCCACACAAGCGCTGGGCGTGCCGGGCGGGGGGGTTCCGAGAGTGAGTCCGGTCCCTCGTGAAGGGCGCCCCTCTAACTCTCTGTAGTCGTGGGGTCGAGCTCGTGGTCCGCCGCCCCCACCCCCACACCCCTGCACCCCGCACAGCTGTGCACAGCTGGTCCCCGCTGGGGCCCAGTAGCCGCTGCCGGGCGAGCACCGGGGCGGGGCTGGAGGGAGGACGCCCCAGAGAAGCCGGCCGCCACGGTGGGCCCCACAGACCGGCCCAGCAAGAGCTGGAGGGGACGGAAGGGCCCAGGGCTCGGGCAGTCTGGCTGTGGGGCAGCCCTCAGTGACACAGTCCTGCACCCTCCAGGCCAGGGGGACACATTCCTGCTATTCGCGTATTTGGGGATCCACAAGGGTCAGGGACTGCCGTGCGCTCGAGTCCCCACGCAGACAACCGCAGACACCCTCAGGTACTTGCACGGGGCGGCCTGGCTCGCCCTCCCTCTCCATCCAGGCCCGGCGTCCTGACCTCATTTGCCCATCGGGGGGCCTGGTCCTGAGCCCCAGGCCGGCCGGGAGCTGGTACGCAGAGGGAGGCAGTTTTCTGGGACTTGGTGCGAACTCGTTTCTCCCCAGCCCGCAGTGCGCGTCCGCTGTCCGGTGATATGCCGGGGACTCACCCACAGCGGCCTCGGGCTCTAGGTCCCAGGAGGCTCTCCTCACCCCCACCCCGCAGGCTGTCCCCCCGGGGGCCCTCAGAGGGGCGGTGACTCTCCTGGAGAAGAGGCCTTCCCCGTCAGAACTCGCTCAGGTAGCCCTGTCTCTGGCTAAAGGACAAAAGTGATGGGACAAATGTGGCAAAACCTGGGGCTCTGGGGAGCCCCCGCCAACGGGATGAGGGGAGTTGAGGGAGCCGGGAGCTGCCGGTGGGGACCTCGTCTGTCCCGCGGGGAGTGTGCCCGGCCCTGACCCCGAGGGCCCTCAGTCCCCACGCTTCCAGGGGCCACAGGATGACGGCTCAGGGGTCTGCCTTCCTCCGCTGGCTCTCCAGGGGGAACCGAGGCAGTGTGCGTGCGCCTGCTCCCCCAGGCTGAGCACGGAGACGGGGCCGAGGCTGAGCCATCGCCACAGCACAGAGGGCCCAGCGTCCGCGCCGTCCCTGTCCAGCGTGGCCACGTGAGGAGCCAGCTCAGGGACGGGAACAGGCAGATGCCGCGGGGAAGGAGCCGTGCCGGGCGCGGCCGGGGGGCACGGCAACACCTCTTTCCCTCCGCGCCTGGCTCTGCTCCAGCCTGAGGGGCCGCCCAGGGAAGAACACCCAGCACCCCAATGGCCCCATTGTCCAGCTGCCTTGCGAGGCATCCGCCTGGGGTGTCCGCTGGCCTCTGCGGGTGAGCGGCGAGCCTTGGCCTTGGCCGTGGGTGGGGGGTGCCAAGCCCCCGGCCCTCAGCCCTGCCAGGAGGTGCGCCCACAGCCTGCCCTTTTGCAAACAGTCTGTCCCGCGGGGGGGATCACGCCCCTCCACACTCAGAGGCCACATGAGCCTCAGCAGCTGTTAGGGCTGCCACGGAAGGAGCCACCCAGCCGGCCACCAGCTCTGCGGCAGGAAGAGGCGGGGGGCACTCACCTTCTCGCCCTTGGTGCCTTTCAGACCGCGGATGCCATCAGCTCCCTGGGCAAACACGAAGGGAAGAGAGTGAGTCGGGTGGGTCGGAGCCTCTCCTGAGCTCTCGAAAGGGAAGGGTCGAAGCCCCAAATACCAGGAGGGCTGAGTGCGCAGCCCCCCAACCCACACAAGCTCCCTCACGCTCCCAGTCTCCGAGGGAGGACCCTGCAGGCTCTCCTCACGCCTACGTGAGCCCTGCCTCCCTGCCTCCCCCCACCAAGGATTCCCAGATGTCCCCCGCTGACATCTGCCCTCTTCCAGAAACATCCGTCTCTCTGAGGTCTGGGGAGCTGGTGGGACGTGAGGCCTCAGCATGGCTCTGGAATCGGGCAGACTGCTCGTGGCCTCTGACATCGTCCCAGGTGCCTAGTGCCTCGGTTTCCTCATTTGGGAAGTGGGGGTGACGACAACCACTGCCCTGTTACTGCTGGTGGGAGGGGGATGCAGACGAGCCCTCAGGACAGTGCCCGGCACATAGTTGGTGCTCAAAACACAACAGCTGTGTGCTGTCTGGCCGCTGTCATTCTGTATTATTATTACTGACATGCGACAGTAGGCAACAGCTCATCAAACTGACTGATAGAATGGCACCAGTGCCACTGAACGCCAGCTCAGGACAGATCTCTGCGCCAGACCAGAACTGTAAGGGTGGGACACACCCTCTTTCCTCTGAGCACCCCCCCCCCCCCCCCCCCCCCGCTAGCACCTTGCCCAGACCAGGTAAGTCCACCCGTGGAGTGGAGGGAACTGGCCACAGCCTCGGCCCTCCGAGCAGGGAGCAGACACCGACCGCGGCCAGCTGCCCACGGGACCCCGGAGAGAGGCCAGGCCTCCTATCTGGTTCCAGCAGAGGCGGCGGGCAGGGCGGCCGGGCCACCTCGCGGGGACCCTCGGGCTGCCAGACGCCCTCTGGTGGCAAGAACTGTGCACAGAGTGTTAAGCCTTTTTCCAGGAACTGAGGAGAAGCCCTAAGAAAAGCTGGAGCCAGGCGCTGAGAGCTGGGCCGGGCCTGGGCTGCACGGCCTCCCCCGGGCGGGAGCGGGGGCGGCGACCGCCCCCTAGATGCACCCCGGGCTCCAGTGGCCCCAGGCGGCCAGATGCCTCGGGACAGAGGGGAGGTGCGGTTACCCCCACACCTCGATGCCCTGGGGGCTCTGGCACCAGCTTCCTCCCTCTTGCCATGCTGGCGGGGTGGGCTTCCTGTGCCCACGCCCTCCCAGACCCAAAGTCCTACCATTTCCCGACCCAGGTCAGAGGCCAGGAGACCAACAGACCAGATCTCTCGGCCACGGCACGGCTGACATCTGGGGCTGGGTCACAGGGGCTGCCCTGCGCACAGCATCCCTGACCCCCCACCCGTTGCGTGACGGTAGTCTCTCCCCCCAAGTTGTGACAGTCAAAAAGGTCTCCAGATGTCCCCCGGGGGGCACGAATCGGCCCTGGGCCTGCTGTCCCTCAGGCTGCGGACTCCACTGTCATTTTCAAAAGCACAGGAAATGAGAATGCATGTCTCCAGCGAAAAGAGCGTTCAGCCCCACTTTTCCTCCCACTCCCTGCTTCCAAGTCTAACTGGATCGCTCACGGCCTGAATGAATTTTAATCAGATAGACAAGATAAGAGCATTCCCCATAAACATTTTAAAGCAAACACCTTTTAGCTCACAGACACAGCATTATGCAATTAGCCGTGTACAGAGCCAGCAGACGCTTTTGCGAGAAGAATTTATAAAATAAACACGCACAGAGCTCACATAATCGGCATTTCTGCCACACAGGCAATCCTGATAAAACTCACAAGGCGTGCTGGTAAGAGCCCGCTTCAGGGAGAAACCTGCCCTGCCTCGGGCCCCCGGCCCCCGGCCCCCCGCCCCCGGGAAGTCCGTCTGCCCTCGGGCCCTCGGAACATCGGGATTCCGGGGAAATGCCGTCGGGCCCCTCGGGGTCTGGCTCGGGGCACTTGGTGCGGAAGAAGCAAGTTCTGGGTCTGAGTCCCCACCGAGGCATCGATTTTAGGGTAACTTGGGGCAAGGTGCTAAAAACTGAGGTTTTGGATTCTCCATCCCCCACACCGCAGGCCAGCCGCACACGTCCGAGGGGCAGAAGCGCCCAGGAGGATGAAGCGCGGTCAACGGTGCGGACCGAGCACAGGAGCTGAGGGGCGTGTCCACGCAAATCCCTCAGGCTGGGCTACTTGCGTTTGTGTATATATTTATACGTTTCCCTTCACGTCAAGTTGAAGTCATTTGGGAACAAAGTGAGCCGTTGGCTTTTCTAAGGCCTCAGCATCACCTAGAGCTTTCAGACGCTACGGAGGAAAGAACACCCGCCACCCCCGCCCCCGAACACGTTCCTCAGGGCACATCCCTCTCCGTATAAATGTGCCCCAGGTGCCCAGAGAGCGACATGACTGGAAATTAAATCACACAACTCAAAGCAAACCCGGTTAGCTGTGACGGAACAGGCGGGCCTGTGTTTTGGGCATCGCTCTGGAGCTCCGTGCCCCCGTTTGACAAGGTTCCAGAGCCCCTTGGCACCGCAAACACGACTGCGGGTAAGTGGACACCTCCCACGAGCATCTCGCCAGCACTCGGTCTCCCGGGTGTTATCCATGGGGACGGACTCTCTCGCTCCGGATGTGCAAATGGCCCGGAAGGGACGTTTCTGAGTTTCCCCGGGGAAAGAGGGACAGGCTATTCCCCTTGGCTGAGGCGTGTACCCGTGCGGCGCCTGGGAGGGGGCGGGCACTGGGTGATAGCTAGAGCAGCGTCCCGACCGACGGACAGGCGGCCACCGCCCTGACGCCTACGTCGTCACAGACGCACCGGAGCTGTCCCCTGCTCCGGGATCAGCCCCTCCTGGCCCTGGCTGGCCACTCCCTCGCCTGTCCCAGCCCCCTGTCCCGGGATCCCACCTTTCCCTCAGGAGCGCCGGGGGACCGGGACTGCTGCGCCCGCAATCCCAGCCTTGGCCTCCAGGAGGGCGCGAAGCTGCCAGAACCTCACCTTGACTCCTCGGGGACCCGGATAGCCGATGGGGCCCTGGGGGCCGGGTGGACCCTGAAACGAAAGGGGAAAGACCGTCAGCTCCATCTGGGGTGTGGTCGTGTCCGGTCCGCTCTGGGTCCTCCCACAACAGCTGGAAAGCTTCCGTCCCAGCAGCCAATTCCTCATGCTCCGTGCGGAGCGGACCCCGCACATCGGACCCTTGGAGGGGCTCCCACTGGACGGGGGACGCCTGCTGTGTCTCCTGCTGAGGCTTTTGCCGGGGACCGAGGTGCGGCCGCCGCCCAGAGGTTCGGGAGTGCGAGGGGGGCCGTGAGATGGGGAGGGGCCCTGCTGCTTCGGGCTGCCCTTAAAGAAGTGCGCCCCCAGCAGAGGCACCTTGGGTGATGGGGGAGAGCTTCCGGCTGGGAGAAGGGGACGAGGGCTGACCGTCTGGGGAAGGGAGCCCTTGCCAGCGTGAGGGCCTTGCTGACCACTCACTGCCCCGGCTCCCCGAGCAGGTGCGGGCCTGGGGAGGGCCGGGAACACGAAGGGACGGAGAGGCCGACTTCTGCCACAGACAGGGCAGCGGGCAAGTCCCTGGGGGCCAGGCCACCTCGAAACTCCATCCCGGCCTCAAAGCCCCACGTCCTGGCCCCCAAACAAACGAGGGCAATAGGTCAGCAGGAGCCCCCGGCCGAGAACCTGCACAGTCACCCAGCTTGCGTGTGGCCAAGGTCACGGCGGTGCCTGCACCCCCATGTGCGGTAACCGAGGTGGGGAGGGGTCACGGGGGACTTAGGCGGAGGTCCCTGCCGCCCCAGGCCGGGACCCCGGGGCACAGACAGCAGACCAAGGGCACAGTCGTCTCTGCTCACTCTCTTCTGAACCCACCTGGCCTCCTTTCTCTCCTGGAGGGCCTTCCTTGCCAGGGTGCCCCTGTCAGGAGAGAGAAGGCGTTAGGCAGCGGCCGCCCCCCACCCCTGTCTTCAAATGTGGGAGGGAGAGCCGGGCCCCTCCCATCGCCTTCCCCCACACCCCCAAACACAAAACGGGAACCAGAGAGGCAGGAAGTCAAAGGCATCAGGCAGCTGGGCACGGAGGGCACTCACAGCCACGGGGCCCCGAGCCAGTCCTTCAGCCCTGACCCTCGGCTGCCCCATCTGTCACCTGGGAATGGTGGCAGGCCTGGCCACGACCCGGGGTGGCATGGAGGAGAACGTGCTGGGAAGCCCACAGGTGGGATCCAGGCACCATCATGTCACCTGACTGCACCCAGCCCGCCCCCAGGTGCAGGTGAGCCGGGACAGTGACCACAGGGCATTTGCTCGTCTCCTGGCATGAAGGCTTCTGTGCCAAACAAGGACGGATGAAGCGGGACAGGGGGTCTGGACATCTGGCTTCCCGGAAGGGCAGGTGCCATGCTGTCTGCAGGACACAGACTCTTTCACGTCGGGGATGGCAGGCTGGTGCTGAGGCGGAGGCCACGCCCCGTCATTCGACTGGCGTCCCAGCACGTAACCCGGGTCTGTGTGCAAATGCCTCCCAGCCTCCCGGGTGGCACGTGCCAAAGAAGAGGACCTACTCCCACAATACAGGTTTGGAACCAACCCCAGTAGAAATGGTTATGGCCCCCGGGTCACTGCCCCGTCTACCCGAGCCCCAAGCAATTCAGTTCTCGGGAACGCGAGCTCTCTGACTTTCCAACCCGGGTCGGTCACTAGATTTAGGCCTTTGAGTTCCTGAGGCAAACACAGACAATGACAGCAGAAAGAGACACACTTCGCCGAGGACACTGGCAGGGCGCTGACTCTCGACCTGGTTACGTCCGACCCACAGTGTGGTCTTGGGGAAGTCACTTGCCCTCTCTGGGCCTCCACCTCCTCATGGGTCAAAGGAGAGGGTGGGCCAGGTGCTCTCTCGGCTTGCATGTTCTAGAACGCAGCAGCATTACGGGCACCGACATCTGGTCCCTTTGAGTAAATGATTTGTGCGTCTACCTTCTGATCTTTACTAGTCACGCGCTTGGATTTGACACCGTTGCAAATAGCCCGCCCCGAAGTGCAAAGCAAGGACCCCACCGCGAGGTCCTTCTGCAGGGTGGGGGGGCGCCCTTAGGGAGCCGCGCCCCCGCCTTCGAGGGAAATCGGGCACCAGATGGACCGCACCTGCTGCTCTGGCCCGCGGGGGCCACACCACCCGCCACACCGCCTTTCAGAAACAAGGCTCACGGCTCCAACCCCTCACGTGGCAGAGCTGGACCCCAACAGTGCCAAGGAGAAGGTGACCTGCTTTAGGGTGACCAGGAACGGGTGGGTCCTGTCCCCTCTCTGCCACATGGGTTCTCTGGAGCTTCCATCAACCACAGACGTTTTTCTGTTAAGGAACCGTGCGAACAGGGAGGGCAGGTGTGGATGCGTGAGCCCTGGGCTCTGAGTGCCACACACACTGGGGACAGAGCCACACTGGTCCCTCGGAGAACGAGCAAGGCCCTTCCACACGGTGCTGTCCTCGCTCACGGGGCGGCAGGGACAGAGTCCCTGCAGGGACTGCCAAGAGCCGGTCTGAAAAGCGCTCTGGACTGCGCCCGGCAGCGAGCGCGTGGGCCACTCACGTCGGCGGTTATCGGAATTATTAGCATTATTTGAATTGAGGCCAAATTTCTTTACCTCCGTTGTAAGTTGCGTCTATAGAATGAGAGTAACTGTGGGGACAGCTCAAAGCTCACTTAAAAACGTGGGAACAGGGGTGCCTGACGGCTCGGTGGGTTGAGCGTCCGACTTCGGCTCGGGTCATGATCTCACAGCTCGGGAGTTGGAGCCCCGCGTCGGGCTCTGCGCTGACGGCTCAGAACCTGCTCGGGATTCTCTGTCTCTCTCTCTCTCTGCCCCTCCCCCGCTCACATTCGCTTTCAAAATAAATAAATAAGCGTTAAAAAAAAAAAGTTCCAAACAATGTGCCAACAAACAATGAAAGGAAATACACCAGACTAAGAGACTGATTTTTCCGCAGTGAAAAGCCGGCCATTTTCCGTTCCCTTCTACGCGTTTGCGTTTTTCCAATGCTCTATAACGAGCACTGCTCGTATGATAGAAAAATAATAAGGCTTAAATTATTTGTATTTGATGTTTCTCTGGTTAAAAAAGTAATATATGTTCCTTGGAGACAATCAGGCAAGTGGGAAAGGAGACGAAGTCCCTCGTAACCCCACCGCCCGCGGCAACGCCAGCTAATCGCGTGACGTGGCTCCTCTGATCCGTCTTACGCACACACGCGCCAAACGCACCACGTGGTATATTTTTAATGTCATTTTACGTGTTGGGCCTGTCCTCATGTCACAGAACACTCGCCCAGAGTTGGTTCTTACTGGCTCCGTAATACTCCTTCGAACCATAACTCACGTCCCCATCGCCCCGTTGTGAGCTCTCCGGGATGATTTAACAACACGCTTCAGTGCGCGTCTGCTCCGAAACGCTCCCTCCTTCCGAAGGGCTTTAAATCAACCTTCCTTTCTGCAGCCGAGGCCAGACCCAACCAACTCGAGGGAAGAAGGGAAGAAAACCCTCTCCTGTTCGGAGCGTGTGCTTTCATCTCTCTGTTCCTGCAAATTCACGTACGACAACAGGCACCTGTTCCCCTTCGCGTCTTTAGCGTTAAGCACCTTCAGTGAGCAGCTCACACGGCCATGGTCGGACGGGCCGCCGTGCGCTCATATTTCAAGTTTAAGTGTTTGCTGGGGGGGTGGGAAGTGCAAAGTCTAGGACAGGCAGCCCACGGCTCCACGGGCTCGGGGCGGGGGTGGGGGGTAGTCTTCGAGGTCTAAGTAGGAAGGAGCCTGGACCCCTCAGGGTCTCTGGAGCATCAGGGGTGTCACTGTGGGGACACGGGGTCTCCGGGGCAGAAGCAGTCAGGTCAGGGAGGTGGGGGCCTGCAGCCCGCCCCACTCCCCAGCACTGTCTACCCCATAGGGCTGCGGGCCTGGCCTGTGACGGATGCCCTGCACACAGGAAAACGCGTGCAAGGAGATGCACCCACCTGCCATCGGTGGGGTAAGCGTGGGGGTGGGATCAGAGTGGCTTCCATTTTGTCGTTTTTTCATCTATTTTGCTAATTTTCCGTAACAAGTTATTTTACAGTCAGGAGAGGAAATGCAGCGCGAACGTCAATTAAGAGAGGTAAGCGACCACTGCATCCACACCGCCAAACGCGTGGAACACGGGAGGCCGCGGGAGGCCCGGGGCGGCTTGCGTGGGGCGGGCGGTGACCGGACGCTGGCTCAGCCTGGGACGGGGCGACTGCTGGTGTGTGATACCCTGGACCCCGCCATTCTCAGCCCCGAAAAGGGAAGCTGTACCTTAAACAGTCCCCAGTTAATTGCCAACGTACTGAGCTCTTGCTTAGGTTTGACCAGCATTATTAGAACGATAAGATACGCCGTGTCTGAAATAAATGGTTCAGATAGTCCTATTTCTGGAAATGTGCTATGTCTGCAGTATCACCTGAATCCTCCAAAAAAAAGGCGAAACCAGAAATCCCACCAGCAGCTTGCAAAGAGGGCGGTGGGTACAGATGGATACACACACACACACACACACACACACACACACACACACCTCGAACGTGTGCCACCTCCCCACCCCTCCCTCTGCCAGCTCAGCCACAGGCTGACTTGTCACTGGCTCCCTATTTTGAGGCGGTCCCTAATCTGGCTCCACAGCTGCGCTCACACATGGCCAACGCACTGCTTAATACCCTCCTTCGCAGTGTGTGATGGCTAAAAATACACTCAGCGCGCGCTGTCCTTCCCTTCAAACACCAGCGACACGGGGAACGGCTCGGAGCCCAGCCCAGCCCTCCTCGGGGTTGGAAATGCAGGCTGGGTTCTGGTCCTTAAACAGCGCTCCCAACAAACAACTCCTTCTCCTAGTCGTGTAGTTTCCACCCCTTGATCGGAACCCGTCATGGAAAAGTGCGTCCAGAGCCCCATAATCGCTGGGCCACCAGTCACACAATCAGCCGGGTCTTTCTTTATCAGTGGAGGTGGGAGAGAGGAGACAGGAAGGGGTGCCTCACCGCAACCAGGGGCGAGGGACGAGGGGCGAGGGGGGCGGCCGCTGGCCTGGGCTCTCCATCCCTGGGGGCACACGGGGCAGGCAGTGCTGAAGGGGTGAGGTGGGCAGGGTACTCACCGGGGGTCCGTCAGCACCGGGCATTCCTGGCAGGCCTGGTTTCCCCAGGGGACCCTAGAACAAACCAGAGACCCCCTGAGCCCTGGGGCCACCTCTTCCCTAGGCCGACCCCAAGGGCACTTCCCGACATTTCTGCTCAAAGAACATTTGTTGAAAGGGATGCTCAGAGGCACTGAACGCCCCCTGGCACGGGAGCTTCCGGCAACCGAACCCCCCCAAAGGAGAGGACCCTCCCCCTCTGCTGCTTCCTGGGCCTGTGGTTTTGCCAGTGGAACAAAATCACCCCACGTGGAGGCAGGAGGGCTTCTCAGCTGGTGCCCAGCTGTGTGCGCTACTGAGAACCACACCTCGGAGGTGGCCCCGCCGTCAGCCGAGGGCCTGCGCTCGCGGAAAGATCTGGGGTTGAGCACGAGCTCGGCAAGTGCTCCAGTGGCCCTGTTCTCCCCCAGCACCTAGGACTCAGCGGGGGCCCGGATGCAGATGTGGGGGAGCGGTTTGCCAGATTTAGCAAGAACGACACGGAAAGCAAACAACAACACAACAAGACTTCAGGCTGACAACAAACAGTCAAATTTGACCGAGTGCCCTTTCTGGTCCTGAATCCGGCAACCCTCCGCACAGCTAGACAATGGATGGATGAGTGAATGAATGAACTTATGATCAGTGACGGACAAAGGTCCCCGATCTCCCCCGGTCTCCTTTCCCGCGTGCGCAGGGCCCTGAGCTTCCCTGGCTCCGGGAAAAGAATAGAATCACGCACAAGCTGGGGATGGACCGCCACTTCCGCGGCCTGGGCTGCGGTGGGGGGAGCTCCCCAGGGGCCGGAACACACCCCGTGGGCAGGTGGGGGCGTCCCTATACCAGCACAGCCACTCACCTTTTCCCCTGGAGGACCGATTGCACCCTGGGGGCCTGGGAGACCCTAGGAGAGGAAGGCAAGATCAGGGGACTGGCCGGCTCCGGGCTCCTCCCTGCCACCCGTCCACCTCCCCTGCACCCTCTCCCTCATCCGGGATGACTCCGTTCTAGGTCACACGTAGGCTGCCGGTCCCTTGGGGCCCAGGACACGCCACCGAGACCCGCACCCCCCCGCTGGCCGCTGCTCACTCACCTGGGCACCTGGATTGCCCTGCTGTCCCGGGGGGCCGGGCTCTCCCTGGGGGCCCTAGAGGAAACACAAGCAAGGCACTGATGGGGACTCTGGAGGGCAGGCAGGTGCCCAACACCAGCGTCAGAAGAGGATGCCCAGACGGGAAGAAGCAGGCGGCCCCGTGGCAGAGAGGAAGCAGGCCTGGGCACCTGCAAGGATCCCCACGCTGACCCGGACGTGAGGGGCACCCAGTCGTCTCTGCCGGGACACCCAGACAGCCGCCAGGAAGGAGCGACCGTGAAAGGAAGCGACCAGAAAGTACTCTACTTGGTGGAAAACTCCCAAGACGTCGCGCTAAAGTCTCCCGGTAGAGCCAGGGGACCTGTCTTTCGCTGGGCCTGGCTCACAGTAAGTGCTCGTCACCGGAGCACAGGGCAGGGAGACAGACAGCTTCCTCCGCACCTGCACAGACACGGTCTGGCTCCGGTCGGAATAAGCACGGCCGCCAGCTCTCCCGCTCAGACTCCACCTGGACCCAGGGCTCAGGGCTGTGCCCTCCACCTCGGATCCCCTTCCGGTTTGATGGTAACAGTGGGCGTCAGACCCCCAAGACTTACCACATTTCCTTTCGGACCTGGTTGGCCATCCATACCCGTCACACCCTGGATGGCGTTGGAAAGAAAATAACAGAGTGCTGAAGAATCAACCACAGTCACAGGGAAAATCCCACCCAACTCTGCTCGGCGTCCTGCCCTCACCGTGTCGGGGGACGGCAAACCTACTGGGGAGGGGCAGGGGTTGATATTAAAGAATCCTGCAGGCTCGATCGGCAAGGGGTCGATGGAGCTGTCGGGCCCGAGCATTGGGTGGGCCAGGCCCGGAGAAGCCACCCACCGGGACAGGGCCCCGACAGAACCATGGGCTACTTGCTTCCAGAACTTTCCAGAAGCCGCTTAGAGTGCCTTCAAAGGAGAAAATGAGGCATCCTGGCGACCGTTTAAAACAGCACGTGTCGCGTGAGAAGGAGAAGCTGTACGGCCCACTGGCCTCTGTGCCTCCTCCCGCAAACCCATGCCTGCGGAGGGCTCTGTCTGCCTAGGAGCCTCAGAGCCCCGGCGACACCTCGACCAGCCCCGGGCAAGTGTCCGAGCGGGACAGACGTGCAGAGGTGACAGGCCTTACCGGAGGTCCAGGAGGGCCCGGGGGTCCCTTTGGCCCCAACAGACCACGCGGCCCCTGCAAGAGGAAAGGGCAAAGGACTGTTCACACTTGGCCAAGAACCCGGCGCCGGCCCTGCCCCAGGCAAGCCCCGCAGCCCCACCCCCACCCCCAGAGTGTTTGCAGCAACGCAGGTGTCCACACGTCCCGGGAAGCACGGGCAGCACCCGTCCTCGCCCGTGACACCTCCTCAGCCGCCCCACCTCTCCACCAGCTCTGGGAAGCAGGGGCGGGTGCATGGAATGAACCAGCAGCTTAGACAAGGGATCAAGGGGCACCTTCAGAGCAAGGGGAGCCTTTCAGCTCAATGGCGCCCTTTCACACTCGCTCGGGGCAGGTACACACAAAAGCTCTCCCAGCGGAGGCCACGAAGATACTCCACTGCACGGAACGCTTTTGTCCACGTCTCGTTACTGGCTCCCTCTGTGCAGTGACATGTGACTGCATTTCTGCCACCGGAGGGTGGAGGGAGGAGGAACTAGTTCTCTGATGGGGACGTCGTGACCAAAGGCAGAGCTGAAGCACGGGGCTCGGGGTTTTTTTCTGGGGCGCCACTAAGGCCCAGAGCTCAACCCCTCCCCCCTCTGCAGCAAAGGTCACGTGTGGGGACGGCCCGTGTGCACGTGGAGGGACACAGCCCCAAGGCAGCGCCGTTCCCAGCACGGTTCATGAGATTCAGAAGGTAACACAGCAGAGGCATCGCCCGTCACCCGAAGGAGCCCCATCCTGAACCTCACGCTTGCCCCTCTCCTGGGGGGATTGTCCAGCCTTTAACCAAGGCACGAGTGCCCTGAATTCTGACGGAAACTCCTGAGACTCGGCAGAAGAGGGCTCCTTCCCACACTCAGTGCCACTTAACTATCCCTGTCGTTATTTAAAAACCTAGCCCTGTAAATGCTTTCTAGAAGTTACTAACCCGCAAGGTGACGCTTCGGCGTGTGTTAAGGAGGGGACTGCGTAACGGATCCTCCTTAGAGGCGAATCAGGCATCCAGGGCATAACTTAGTCCCCGGTGAATGTGGGAGCCCAAGCCCAGGCTCTCTCCACGTACCGCTTGCAAGGTTCTCCTCAATTAACGTCGCCAGATGCATACCGCCGTGGCGACGCGGGCAACAAAAATGAGCCATTTCAGAAGTAACCACAGGTGAGATGCAAACGGTGTCCTTTGTCACTGAGGAAGTTTGCTTGGGCCCTAAGAGAACTCGGCTTCGGGAAAAGAGCCGTTTGCTGCCATGGCAGGACCACCCTGATGCAAGGCTCCACTTTGGGGAAGTGTAGACATCAGAAGGGACGGTAAACCGTCTGATTAGTCACCACAACTGCTGCTGGACACTTGCCTGGTGCACTCTGGGCGTCCACCTATGCCTACAGCCTGGACACCCGCCATGATGGCCCTGCACATCCACCATGATGGCCTTGGACACCCGCCATGATGGCCCTGCACATCCACCATGATGGCCTTGGACACCCGCCATGATGGCCCTAGGACACCCGCCATGATAGCCCTGCATATCCACCATGATGGCCTTGGACACCCACCACGATGGCCCTAGGACCCCCGCCACGATGGCCCTGCACATCCACCATGATGGCCTTGGACACCCACCATGATGGCCCTAGGACACCCGCCATGATGGTCCTGGACATCCACCATGCCTGCAGCCTGGATACGCACCGTGATGGCCCTGCACATCCACCATGATGGCCTTGGACACCCACCACGATGGCCCTAGGACACCCGCCATGATGGCCCTGCACATCCACCATGCCTTCAGCCTGGATACGCACCATGATGGCCCTGCATATCTGTCATAATGGCCCTGTACATCCACCACAATGACCCTGGACACACGCCATGATGGCCCTGGACACCCACCACGATGGCTCTGGACATCCTCCATGATGGCACTGGACATCTGCCATGATGGCTCTGAACACCGCCATGATGGCCCTACACAACCGCCAGGATGGCCCTACACACCCGCCATGATAGCCCTGGACACCTGCCAGGATGGCCCTATACATCCACCATGATGGTCCTGGACATCTGCCATGATGGCCGTGGACACCCACCATGAGGACACTGGACACCCCCCACGCCTGCAGCCTGGAGCTCCAACCACAGCCCTCCAGGTCTCGTCTTCTTCCCCTGGGGAAGGCCATATTTGCCCTACCAGCCTTCTTTTCCTTGCTCAAGAAACCCCCAGATGTCTCTGTTTCAAGGCTGACCTCCCCTCTAATTTATGCTCTGGGCTGGTCCCTGGTTCCACCCAGAGCGGTCTCCTCCAGCAGCCCGTCACCACGCAGAGGAGAGAGAAGCCCACCCGAACGGGACTTACGGGTTCCCCGGGCAGCCCTCTGGGCCCGACTTCTCCATCATCACCCTGTGGGGGAGAAAAGAGGCAGGATTTTAGGGACACATTTTGAAGCCTGGACAGAGAGACAACATGCCTTCCCGCTGTGTGGAAGGACTCTCTGGCCCGGGGCTGCTTCAGCCTCTGCCGGATCTACTAGTCCGGCCCCAGCCGGGAAGGCCCGAGTGTCCCCACCCCCGGGGAAGCTTCAGGGAACTGGGGGGATCCGAGGCCCTGGGGCGCTGTGCTCAGGAGCTCACACACCACGGCCCCAGTGAGGAGAAGGCTGCACAGAAACATCAGGGCAGCCAAGAATCTGGTGACCTCGACGGGTCGTGATAGGAATAAAAGATAGAATGATACGCGGTAGACTAAGACGGAAAATAGGTGGCTGCGTGGGGAGGGAGGGAGATGGCAGATGACAGGGAGGGAGGGAGGGAGGGAGGGAGCGAGAGAGGGAAATGATAGGAGCGGGAACGACGGAGGCTGCGTTGGAAGGCGTCACGGACAATCGCCAGACCCCTCAGGCCAACGCCCAGTAGCCTAACCTCTCTGCCGGGGCCCTACACGCGGCCTCTTCCTTCCAGCTGCAGAAGGAAATGCTGTCCTGGCTCCAAAGGTTCCAGATCAGGAGCTGCCGTCGGCAACTCCGCTCCTCCCGGTCAGGGCGCTGCCCCCTCCTCTTCACCTCACGCACAGCCGGCCCTGCACACACGCGCGCACACACACGCACGCGCACCTCCCCTGCTAAGAAGCACGCACATCCGGGAAGACCCGTCTCTCCTTTCTCGTACTACAGTCAAGTGCGCTGGGGCCCAGACAGGAGAGGGGACCCTGGCAATGGCAGCTGAGAGCCGCTGAGGACAGAGGCACGGCCAGGCCCTAACTCACTTCCCAGAGTTTCCCAACCTTCTTCCTAAAACACCCCCGAGACCCCAAGACGCCGTGTAAGTGACCGGGGTGAATGCAGGGAGGGGCTCATAAGCCCACTCTAGCTTCTCTGCACATCATAACTGTGTGTCACTCTCCCAGGAAGACGCACCTGACAAACCCCGGGGCCTCCGCAGAGCCCCCCTGTGAGAGGCCCACCCCCAGCCCGGGCTCCAACCTCGGGCAGAGCCGTGCTCCCCCCACCCCTGCACGCTCCCAGCCCTCCGCCTCCCTCCACCTCCGGGGCCAAGGACAGGCTTTTCCCAGACTCCCCACCCCCGCCCCTAAGCCCCGGGCCCCACCACCCCACAGCCTCCACCCAGACCACGTGACAAGAGGAGACACGGAGCTCATGACCTCTCCCGACACCCCTCCTCCACGGCGACCCGGGCAGCCACCTCCCGGAACTAGGGCACTCTCTCCGAGACCAGCGGCGGGCGAAAGCCGCTCCCGGACGCAGGCCCAGCGGTCAAGCCAAACGCTTCCACCTGCTTTGTCTCAGAGGTGGCGTGCGGCCTGTCCCCACATCCCGTGGCTTCGCCCACCCACAGCCCCTCCTTCCCCAGCTGCACCCTTGCCAACCAATGACAGCACTGCCTGCGTTTCCCGGCGGTTCCAGCCCGGACCCCCCCACCCCGAGGGGACGGGCAGGCGGCCACTCACCCGATCTCCATCATCTCCCGGAGGTCCTGGCGGGCCAGAAGGACCAGGGTCACCCTAGGACGTCAAGCAGGGTCAGCGTTAGGCACTCGGAACAGTCACCCCCAGCCGTCTCAAATGCCCGTCCGTCTTTCTGCGATTCTGAGACCAGAAGCCCCGAGCCCGCTGAAGACTCCAGAGTGACAGGAGGTGGTTTTGGGGACTGGCGTCGGGAGGCAGGTTCGCTCGACCGGCTCCCACGGGCAGGCGGCGCCCTCGGACTCTGCGGGCTGGTGGGAGGGGGTCTGAGCGACCCCCTGCCAGCTTCTCCGTGGGAAGCGGGGCACCAGCCCCGGCCCCACAGGGTCCCCAAGGAAGGGCTGCCGCCCCCGACCGTGAGTGTCCCGAGGGTCGGCGCTGGTCCACCTCCCGCCTCTCGCAGCTCTGGGCCTCGCGTGCAGTCGGTGCCTAATATGCACTCATCCGTCAAACGGACGGGCCCGGCGGCTGCCCTCGTCCCAGTCTCCCCATCGTGGCTGCAGAACGCGGACGACGCGCCTTGTTAACCACTATGTCATTCCTCAACGGGCCGCGGGGCGCGTCGGATAAACCCTCCCGACACCGTCCCCAAGCGCGTGTGCTGGTGTGTGTGCACGCACACGTGCCTGCGTGTGCCCTCGCTGTGCCGGAGTCCGAAAGAGACACGCTCTGCTTCAAAGAGAACAGGTGAGGCAGAAAACGTCCGAGGAGCGGCAAAGAGCCGTCCCATGGAGGCGGCCCGCGCAGGAGGGAAGCAGGGGGCTCCGGGCCACGGCACGCGCCCTGGCCCCACCCCAGGAGCTGCCACCGGCTCCCGGAATCTCTGCCTGAGTGGCGCAGAGGGTCCCCGGCAGCGAAACGGTGGCCAACCTGGCTTTCTGGAACCACGGCGGGCCCCAGTGAGAGCAGATTTCTCTAAGGAAGGGCCCTCCCCTCCCCTTCCACGCGCCTCGGGTACGGGGGGCCGGACGGGCTCGCTCACTGTAAGCGGCCCATGAGAAACCCACTCTCTCTGGACTGACTTTCCGCAAGGACATCGCGTTGGCACTGGTTTCTGGGACTTTCTTTTGTGACCACCCCGGAAAGGCGGAGTCCCAGCCCCACACGAGAGATCCCAGGCCTTCCGGAAGGGTCTCCCAAGAAACACCTCCACCCTCTGCACAGAAGCCATCGGGACCTCTGTGCCGGTGACGCGCACGCGGGGAACACTTACCCGGTGGCCCTTCTCCCCCGGCAGTCCAGCCAGGCCGTCGAAGCCGCGGTCGCCCTGTGAGGAACAGAGGGGCCTGCTCAGGGGCGCCACTGCACACAGCTTGGCCGCCCTTCCTCGGGCCGCGGTTCGGGCAGCATCCGCGCACCCCGGGCCCCAGAACCTCCGCGTGCGGCGGCCACCGGCCTCCGTTCGCCACAAATTCCGCTGTCGGCTCTGTGTTTCCGGGGCCCTTTTCCCCCAAACACCAACAAAGGCTACAAACACAGAGCTGACTTTTGTCCTAGGGCCACAGGCTCTGAGCCTCGATGTCACACGAGTGCCTGTCTCGCTCACCGCTACACCCTCAGCGCCCGGCACGGCCGGGCACACTCGTCACCAACGGGGCCCCCTGGCGCCCCGGGCCACCCCGGGCTGCCTCCTGGAGTCGGGGCGCACAGCCCTGCCTCGCGGACGTTGCAAAGCACGTGGGGGAGGTCAAGAGCATGCTAGTTCAGGCTTAAGATGCCTCTGTTGTTGGAAGAAGTCCACTTTGTGCAGGAGAGACTCAAGAAGGCCCTTCTTCCCTCCTGCCGCTCGGGCGACTCGAGACCAAAGCCTCCTCCCCTGAGCTCGGGTCGCGCGAGGAGCACCCGAGCTCATCCACACCAGCTACTAGGTGAACAGGCGTCTCGGCCGCCAGCGGGTGCGGTGACCCATTCTCCACCCCCTCCAGGTAACGCGGGAGAAAGGCGCCGTGCACGGCCCCGGACGGCGCTCCAGAGCTGGGAAAGGAAGGGCCGGCCGAGAACAGGGGTGGGGGCTCCACACCAACGCGGGGGGCGGAGGGGTGGCCACACTGCAGATTCCGTTCATGCGCACACGTGACCGACCCCACGTCCGCTCACACACAACGTCTACTCGCTCCCTGAGACGCAGGGGAGCAGACGCCCCAAAACTGGTCGAGAAGGCTCCCCGTCTCGTGCACCTGGCATTCCTCGCGTCAGCCCCCACGTGCGTGCTCTTGCCGTCTGTCCGTTCACGGACGGCTGGCAGAGCTGAGATTCCACGCGCCCCCCCCCCCCCCCCCAATGCTCGCCACCTGCTCAGAGGGACCCATCTGCCCCCTAAGCAAACCAGCTGCAGTTGCCATGCTGGTTTGTGACATTCACCCCGGCAGCCCTGGTCCTCGACCGCCTGGAACCCGGCCGAGACACGGACCCAAGCAGAACCTTCCCCGCCCCCCAGGTCCCCCCACGATGAGCACGAACGTCATGACTCGTTACTTGTCACCACAGTGACCTTCGCCGCACCGCCGCCATGTTGGCCGTGCCATCGACACGGTGACGGCGACCGCGGCCGTGTGCAGGACGCCAGGAGGCGGCGAGCGTAGCCTACCTTCGGGCCCGTTTGCCCCGGCATCCCTCTTGCTCCGTCGCTCCCAGCTCGGCCCTGGAACACAGGAGGGAAACTGTCACCGGGGTCTGGGAGTCGTGGCCTCCTGCGATGTGAAGCAGAGTCACACGGCCCCGCGTGGCCAGGCTGGTCCGGAGGACCCCGACCGGGCTCCCGGGGCTGCTGCGTGCCTCTCACGTGACTCCAGTCTTTCTGAGCCTCGCCGTCTGAAATGCCAGATGGGGAAAATGCCAGTCGCCTGTGTCCGGGATGAGACCAGGCTGCGAGACAGCGGCCAGGCAGCTCTGTGAGTCTGCGGGACTGTGGGTCTAGGGCTCCGGAGAGAGTGTGCCCGGGGAAGCAATCCACAGCCCGCTTCCCTTGCACCGTTCGGAAGCCAGATTACGGACAGGAGGGTCACAGAAAGGAGGCCCCTAGGGCCAGTCCAATTGGGTACCAAAGGAACCGAGCCCCACAGTGGCGGCTTGTGTCACTAAAGCCACACGGCTGCCCACCGTTAGCAAGACGCTCATCCGTGGAGGCCACTCCTGGGGCCATTACTTCCAGCCATTTCCAGGAAAGTGACAAGGACAAGCCCACGGTCCCCAACCGACTGGCCACGGGGCTGAAGGGTCGGGCCCACTACCAAGGCCCCAGGGTCACCCTGGGAGAGCCCCGCCAGGCTTGAGGCTGCCTGGACAGGGCCAGGGCCAGATGCCGCCCTGCTAACGAGGAAATGTCAGCCCGCTGGGAATAAAGACCTGGCCCAGAAGAACGCCTTCTCTCCTCCCCTCGTCCCGCGTGCACCTGATCAAACGCGGCCCTCACCGCCGAGCACAGAGAGCATTTGGAAAGCGACAGCTTTCGGCCTCAAAGTACAGGGGAGACAGGGCAGCAGCAGAGAAGAGAGAAGCCGGGGACCCGGGTGGACCCCAAGGAGCTGGTCTGTCTCGCCCGGGGTTCAAGTTTACATGGAGCTGCGGGGATGAAAATTCCCGTCAGGAAAGGCGCCCAAGCAACGCGGCTCCGGGGCAAAACGACGAAGCCACGCCGGGCGAACGGAGACACGGGTGGGGCCCCCGCCCTCCGCAGTTGTCCACACCCTCCGGAGTCAAGGGAGATTGGTCAGAACGGTTCGCGTGATCTCCCGGCAGGACGTGCAGCGGCTCCCGACCACCAGCACCCCGGCTCCGGCCGGCAGCCCCCCCCCGCCCCCGAGCGGCGGCCAGGCCGGCACAGCCCACGGGGGTCCCCGCTCACGGCTAGCGCTGGCTCCACGGAGGCGTCCTGCCTGCCCCACACACCCTCCAAGCGGCCCGGGCGGCCCAGGGCTCAGCACGCCTCGGAGAGGCTCACACCCGCACCGGGTCAACCCCAAACAACCCCAGAGCTTCTCTTCGCCCGCGTAAGGCGTCTCTGGCTGAGTAGATCCGCTCATCGGTGCGCAGCGTGGGTTCGCCGCGCTCTCCCTGGCTCGTCCGCACGGTGAGGCTTAACTGATAGGAACCTGTGACGGACGCCCCGTTCGGCAGCCACGGCCGTAGGGAAACAAACGGGTCCCCCACGCTAGAACTCCCTCCCAGAGTCCCGGGGGGCCGGGAAAGCAGGCGAGTGACAGGACACTTCCTCCAAAACCGAGGCCGTCTCTGGAGACACGAGGCCGCCTCGAGGACGTAAGGCCCGGCGAGCCTTTCGTGTTCTCAATGCTCGCGCCCAAAGGGCCGCGGAAGTTGCCTTAATTCAAAATGTTTGTTAGGGGCGCCTGGGGGGCTCAGTGGGTGAAGCCTCCAACCCTGGCTCGGGTCACGATCTCACGGTTCGAGGGCTCGAGCCCCGTGTTGGGCTCTGTGCCGACAGCTCGGAGCCTGGAGCCTGCTTCGGATTCTGTGTCTCCCTCTCTCTCTCTGCCCCCCGCCCCCCACCCCCCACTCATGCTCTGTCTCTCTCTCTCTCTCTGTCAAAAATAAACATTGGAAAAACATAAAAAATAAAAATTAAAAAAACACAACATCAACAAGCTCAGGACGGAGGCCAGAGACCAGGTTGGCAGAGGCCCGCAAGGCACACCTGCCCCAGGACACACAGCACCCTCCGGCTCAGCTCGCGACCCCAGGGAAGGGGATCCGGCCGTGAAAAGCTGCCCTTCGACAGAGGGGAACCACCAACCGGGCTTCCGGCCCCGAGCCTGGCAGTGGGGGCACGGCAGACCCACCGCAGACTCCCGCCCCCGTGGGGACCAGCTGCGGCCCACTGAGCCACAACGCTTACCCTTCTTCCAGGCTTTCCGGCCGGGCCAGGAGGGCCCTGCACTCCTCGGGGACCCTGTCCGCAATCAGAGAGGGCAGAGTGTCAGGGGGCATCCGTGTTTTTCAGAGGCAAAAGCAAAGCCCTGAACCCCTGCTCCTCAACCCGGCCGGGGGCTCGCCGTCTCTCGAGTGGGCACCGCCGGGCAGGGCACAGGGTCTGCTGCCCCCCGAGTGAGGGCCGCCCAGGGCACAGCCGGCGAGTTCCCCTGAAGGCAGCGGCTGTTTCTGTCCCTCAAAGCTGTGCACAGAGCCACAGATCCCTGCCGCTTCCTTAAAGAAATGCAGCTCTGCCCCCCTGACATGCCTGTGGGCACCACCCCCCATAAGCAGGACACGCCCCTTCAAGCAGCAAGGGCGAGGTGCCCACGTACCTGAGGCCCCATGTCTCCCGGCTCGCCCTTCAGACCTCCGCTCCCCGGAGGGCCCTAGGGAGACACGGTCTGGGTTAGAAATGCTCATCAGACGCCAGGGAAGGGGGCGCCCCGTGGGGCAGGGCCCCCGCTGCGAACCAGCAAAGCTCACGGTCCACGGAGCCCAGCGTGCCTGCCCTGGACAGAGCCTGGGGGCTGAGCAGGACCTTTCCAGTTGTTTGGATCTCCTCTGAGTTTTGAACCAAATTCTGGACAGTGGGGCTTACGGCACGAGAGCCGGAAAGCCCAACACAGAGTCTGCTTCTCTCTCCAGGATGAAGGTGACAGTGGTCTGGCACGTTCCGCAGCTCAGGGCAGCGTGCGGGCACCCTCACGACGAGGCAGGAGCCCCAGACGGAGGGGAGCAGCCCCGAGCCAGCATGGCCGAGGAAGGTGCTGAATGCAGACCGGGGGGGCAGAGAGCCAAGGTGCCCCCTAGGGAACGGGGGTGGGGGGTTAAATTCTCCGTCTCCTTGCAAACTGCAAAGGCCGCAGGCACTCCCAGGGGCTCCTGTTTGCGGGCCCTGAGCGTGCCCGGGCACACACCACACACAGCTTGTGCGGCTGGGGAGGGGAGGGCTGGGGATCCCGGGTCTGTCCGTCCCCTCACCTCACCGAAGTGCTCGTGCCTTTGGAAACAGAACTGTCAAGAGTTGACGACAGCCCGGAAAGAAAGAGGCTCAGAGCTCCCCGGGTCGTGAGGCAAAATGACAGCAGAGCTGGTGCGGCGGGCTGCCCAGCCCCCCAGGCCACCACAGCCCCCCAAGCCCCTGCCCAAGGCCCCCAGTCCCGCTGGGGTACCACTGACAAAATGAGTGGTTGATGAGAGCTTAAAGTGTGCTCTCTCTCTGGGTGAGCTGGGAGCCCAAAGGGACCGACTGAGGATGTCCCCCACCCACCACGTTCCCCCTCCGTCCCCCACGTAGGACTCACCATGGGGCCGGGCCTCCCAGTCAGACCCATCGGGCCAGCTGGCCCCCTCAACGCCAGCTGCAAGGGAAAATGGGGCACGCTGAGAAACGGCTAGGGTACTGGTCCTAACAGGTGGGGCTCAGCCGGGCAGGAAAGGCCCGACGGGGCGCACCAAGGACGGGGGCCTCTGCAGGAGGGGTCTCTGACGGAGCTCCAGGAACCTGGCACCTCAGCTCCTCTGGGACCTGTGAGCCAACACGAACGGAACGGAGGCCGTGCAGGTGGAACCCGGGGGTGGCCTGCCCCACGGTGGGGATGGGCGTCCCGCCCGCTTGGGTGCTGACCTCCTCCTTGTCCCCAGCCGGCCCTCGGCTCTGGCGGCCCCCCAGCCCCGCCCAGAGTGTGGACCCCCCCCCCCCACCCCCACCCCCGCCACAGCCCAGCTCGGCCTCCTTTCCCAAAAGGACCTCTCCTGCTTCTATCCTGTGACTCAGTTCCCCCTCCCCCGCACGATGCCATTTTCATTTTGGAAAAGATTCGTTCCAGTTATAAAACCTTGTAAGCCCACGACCCACTCGGCTTCCGTGAAAACACACAGCCAGGCAAGGCCCCGTCAGTAACCCCAGCCGCAGGCGCCGGGGTTTTGCACGCACCTCGTGGCATCACGTGGACAATTTATCCCACGGCAACAGCTCAACGCTCAAGCTGTCCTCTAATTATCCTCGCCCTGTGATCGCTAACATCACCTCCACGGTGCCAGAGCCACATAAATACCGCCCAAACGAGGGCTTACTTAGTAGTTTCCTGAGATGCCCCGTTACGGGTGATGTTCCACCGGATCACCCACCCGCCCGCCTCACGGAACCGGGGTTCACTCTGGTCACCGGCCATCAGCAATCTGGAGCGTCATCAATCAAAACCTCGGCTCACCAACCAGCCGATTAGCAGAGAGCAGAGCCGTCAGGAAGCAAACGCTCCTCGGGACCCCCAGGCCGGGCGAGGGGCTTTGGGGCCCGCGGGTGCCGTCCCAGAGGCCCTATCTCGGTCCCGCCCCATCACTGGGAGCCCTTCCAGGGGCGCACGGGGTCTGTCTCTCCATCCCCCGCGCCCAGCGGAGGGCAGCAGACGGCCCCGCACGTCCGTATCCGGGAACCTGGACCCTCAGCATACACAGAGAAGCCCTGAGACACCCCCCGACCTTTCCCAGTGCTCGCCTGGGCCCCCAGACACTGGCGAGTGCACACTCACACATGTCCTGATCCCCCAGGAGGCGCGCCCCTCTCCCAGCCGTGTCCTGTCCCCTCCAGGTACCACGCATCACTTACCCGGGCCTGCTGCAGGATGGCCTGAGCCTGGGACTCCTGAGCCGACACCATGGGACCCTTGGAGCCAGCGTCACCGCCCCCTCCAAAGCGGAACTGCAGGTGTAAGACAGGGGGTCACCGAGGGTGCACCGGTGTGGGTGCCCACGCTGGACCCCGGGGCCTCCCGGGTGACAGCGGAGCCTGGCGGGGGTGGGGAGGCCTCTGGTTGGACAGTGTCTGGCCCGAGCCCCCTCCCTGGACACGCTGCCCCAGCCCCGCCTGCCGGCTTCAGCCCTAGGGCCACCGGAAGACCCGCCCCGAGTCTGGAAAGACCTTTCTGACTTCCACGGCACCTCACTCTGAGACCCCACAGCCCCTATTTATTGCAAGAAAAAGCCAAGGGCTCAGTGCAAATGCCTGTGCTGAGGAGCCCTAGCTCCTGGCTGCACACAGGGTGCCCTCAGCTGCACCTGGCCTCCTGGGTAGCACCAGGTCGCCAGCCAGAAGACTGACCTCTGGGCCAGCGGGCCCGGGCCTGGGCTCCCACAAGATCAAGGAGGGACCAGCGGGCAGCATGCCCGCTCGGGGGTCCCCGCGGGGACGGTGGGAGTCTGACAAGAGGAGCAGGCTTTCAGAGCCAGTGTCCCTGCACCTGAGGTGGGCCACTTGGGATCCTGGAAACACCCCAGGAGAGCCTATTTCTAGGAGACAGTTGTCCCACATTGGAGTGGCCTGTGGCCAGGGGATGGTCCCCCTCAAACACAGAGCCCGGGGCCCCCTCTCCACCGAATTCTGAGCCCCAAATCCACCCACGCTGCCACCCACGCACCCTGCCGTGCACCCCACCACCCACCCCCACAAATGATACTCACGGGCAACATGAGCATGGTTCCAGGAGGGCCGGGCAGCCCATCAGCCCCTGGAAGGCCTGGGCGTCCAGGGGGACCCTGTGGACAGAGGGCCCAAGACAGCTGGGTCAGGATGCAACGGGGATGGGGCAGGGCTGTGTCCAGAGAAGGAGGGCAGAGCCGCAGCCCACGAGGAAACCCACAAGGCAAGCACAGGACCAGCAAGACCCCCGTGGCGCGGAATGTTCCAGAATCCAAGCACAGAGGAAAGAAGGGCCTGAGAGATGTGGGCTGAGGACGAGGAAAAGCTTCAGGGGGAGAGAAAGAGGAGGGAAGAGGTTCTGAGCCGGATCCACAGAGATGTGCAGGGAGAGGTGGGAGACCCAAGTGCAGGGGGCAGAGGGGCCACCCCGGGCGGCGGGCAGTCGGCCGAGCCAGGGCCCCCAGCAGCCAGGAGCGCCCCCTCCGGGCCTGCACACCGACTGGGCAGGCAGCCCAGGAGACCAAGGCCCACTTCCCCCATTTCCTCCGCCTGCCAGTGACCCGGCCCCCACGACGCTGCGTGTCTGTCGCTCAGACAGAAGGCGGTCGGGGTGACCGCTTCCCCTTGCTTGGACAGACACAAGGGACCCCAGTGAACGGGGGGACGTCCGCGGGACACAGACCCCTCTCGAGCAATCTCAAGAGCCCGTGTGTCCAGATGACACGGTGGCCCCCACACGTCCTATTAATCTGGTCCCCAAAGCAGGCCGCAGACAGACACCCCCCTATAGATTCTCTAGACTGACCCTGGCTGCTCCAGAACGCTACCAATGTGAAACGGACGAGACAGTTTATTAAAAAAAAAAAACGTATTATCAGCCAGCCTCTTCACAAATCCTGGCAGATCCCCACCCAGCCTGAGGCAGAGGTCGTTCGCTGCTGAGCCCTCCGCCTCGGAGTCGGTCCCAAATCAAACCCCAATTTAAGACGTAGGGTCCGTGCCTCCCCGGCACGAGACGCCAGCCACGTGGTGTCTGCGTGGTGTGCGTGGGCCTGTGTAGCACCGGAGGCCGGGGGCCCACTGGGGGCGGCCCCTCGATCACTCTCCGCCTCCAGAGCCCCTCCTGCCATGCCCCCCACCCCTGCTCTTCCTGAGCCACGGTGCTGGGACCGCAGCCTTGGTGGGAAAGCCCTCACCCTCTCGACCGCAACCAGGATGATGCCAAGGAACGGGCAGAGAACGACCCGGGAACTGGGGGAAAGAGGGGCTTTGGAGGGAAAAGTGATGCCCCGCCCTCAGGAATCCACCCAAAGCTTTAAAACGTGAGTCTCGCAGAGCAACTAACCCACGACTGCTTGAAAAACTGTCCGAGAACCTTTGCCCCGTGCCCAGGTCTGCAACCTCGTCCCCTGAGCTGGAAGGCGGGGCTACATCAGAGGCATCTTCCCATTTCTCAGGACACTGACCCCGGGCCCCCAGTGTGGCTCACTCGGTTCCACAGCCCGCGTGGGACATCGAGGGACGCTCCGGAAAGCGGGCGGGGAGGTCGCGGGGACCCTGCGCGGCCCCAGCCGCCGGATTAGAAGTGAAGTAAGCAATGTCACCTTTCCTGTGTCACTTGATTGGCTGGCCCCCAAATCAGTGCCCTAACTGGCTCGGAGGAGAGGGTTGCCAAGCGGTGACATGGCAGGGCTCCAGTCACACCTACACGTAGACACAGGTGGCCACCTCCGTGTTAAGAAGTCGCTGCTGTTTCACGGGGTTTCCGGAGGCCATTGCTGGCCCTGCGTTTGCACAGAGATGAAGGCCAAGGGCACTCAGATCCTTGGCAAAGCCGCCGTCAGCCGCGGCCGCAGACCCAGTCCCGAAGCTGGGCCCGTGAGCCCTCCGCTCAGGGCCAGATGAGCTGCCCAGGGCCCGCCTCCGGGCTGCGGTGTGGGTGCAAACAGCACGCGGCAGCCCGAGCCGTTTTTCCTGAAAAGGGCAGCAGGGGAGGGGGGCCCCGAGGGCCAGAGAAGTCTTTACGCTGAGATATTTTTTGCTTGGCTCTTAGACCTAGAAAAGGAGAGGACCATGGCATGAATTCTCTAGATTCTCAGTAAGTGTGCCCTTCCTTCCTCCTTTTTAGGCCAGCGCCTGGGCAACTGGAGCCCGGGAGTGGCGGTAAAGCTCCGGGTGGCCCCTTCCCGCGGCACATCTGAAAACTGGGGTCGGGAGCTGTGCCCACAGCTGGGGTCACAGCCTCGAGTGAAGCTGGCACATTTCTCCCTCACCCTGCTGACCCCACCTGCCCCAGCCAAGCCCGCCGCCCGGAGCGGGAGCAGGCACCGGGAGGAACGCCCGAGCTCTGCCCATGGAGGCTTTCCGAGCCCCGGGAGGCTGGCAGAGCTGGACGGAGGCACTGAGATGTGCCCAGGATTGTTTCTAATTCCAGCCTGCCCGCCCCCTCTCAAAAGGAGCGTCCCAGCATGCTCCCTGATGTGAAAGTGGGTCCTTCTGGCCTCCGGGGGGCTCAAGGGATTAGCCACGTCTCACAGAGGGGGAATGTTCAAGCCACAGCAGGACAATGGCCCGCCACGCCCAGGGCAGGGCCGTGCCACCGTGGCTCGCGGCCCTGCGGCTTATGGGACACCTTCACGTCCAGAACGGAGGCCCTTTCCCACAGGAGCACCTCCCTCCCTGCAGAATCGGATGCGCTCAGTGCCCTCCAGGGAGGGAGCGGCGAGGGAGGCCCACGTCCATCTGTGACCGCGTCCTGTGTCCACGTGCAGAGACACCGGCCGTGGGGAATTTGTGAATAACCAGGTGTGGTGGGTTGAATGCTGGCTCCACGGAAGACGCTTAGGAGCACTGGGAGAGAACAGATCCGCATGGCTGCCCCAGGAGGCGGGAGAGAACAGACCTGCCCTGCCAGCCTCACTCAGTCACACAGCCTCATACAATCCGCAACGGAACCTGCCTGTCAGGTGCCAGGGACCCAGCCTGGGTTCATTCCCCCGGCACTGGGCGTAAATCCTGCCCACCCGGGGGGAAAGCGGTGGCACAGTGGGGTGCAGTCCCCAGGGTGGTACTGGGGACCCCACACGGCACCCGTGATGCACACTCTCTCGTGAGGGAGGCGGTACCGACCGCTGTTCCTTAGGGCAGGGCTTACGAACCTTGTAAGGCACAGAAAACACATCCAAGCAAAATCCCACGGGAAAGCCCGACCCTTGAAGGATAAGGAAGGGCAGGGGTGGGGGGGGGGGGGGACCCTGCCGGGGGCACTGAGTGCATCCGATTCTGCAGGGAGGGAGGTGCCCCCGTGGGAAAGGGCCTCCGTTCTGGACATGAAGGGTCCTGAGAGGAAACCTGCATGTGGGATCCGGGCTCCCTGGGAGTGCTCAGCCCCGTGTGGGATCCACAGGGCCCTCGGGACACCCGGCTTTCTTGTCCCTCGTTTCCCTCGGAGCCTGAGGATGAAGTAGGGACCAGGACAGCTGGCCCAGATCAAGCCCGCCCCTGCCTTGCCTCCGCCTCGTGGCCTTCACAAGCTTTCCCTCGGCCCACCCGGGCCTGGCCGTCTGTCACCAAGGGGCGCTGGACGGGGTGATGGCTCAGGCCCCTTCTCACCTCTGACGCCGCCCAAGCGCAACAGCAGCTCGGTGGAGCTGACAGCCACCCAGTTAGGAAGACAGGCTCGACTAGTCCAGGCCACATAGCAAGTAATCAATAATTGGTAACAGGAAAGGCTACAGAATCCCAGGATGGTGGAACTGGAGTGGGAGGGAGGGGAGGATCCTTCCAGATCACCCAGTGAAAACCTGTCACGTCCAGACAAGCAAATGGGGCCAAGCAGATAGGGGATCAGAACGTGCCACCCCAAAACGTGCCACTTTGCTCTGAGGACGATATCGAGCTGACGGTAACCGAGAATCAGCAAAAGTTCTCTGCCCTCCCCTCACCTGCCTTAAAGGAGCGCGTAAGTTTCCCTCTGGACAGATGGCACGAATTACCCACCACCCCGACCTGTACCAGGATGAGGACGCTCCTGATCACTGGAGACCGGGAGACCGAGCGCAGGCACTGAGAAAAGGCTGCACAAGCAGATCTTACTAGAACGACCCTGACCTTCCATTCGTTTCCCTGTATGTTTCCTAGTCACTTTCCCACAATTTATCGCCCTTGGTCGAAATGGTACAGAAGCCCTCAAGTCCCTGTACGTGTAAAACCTAAAACAGTAATAAAAGCGTGTGCCTGTTCTCCTATCGATGCCGTCTTTTTGTCCGTTTAATTTATAGGCCCCCATCACCAAACATAAGAGGATGGAGGGAAATTTTTTCATTCTACACAGGGATTCTGAGTTCTCCCTGCTGGCAGGTGGCAGGGTAGGATCCCGACTCTGCATCCAGTGTTCTTTGCCAGCTGATCAGCTGCGTATCCGGGAGACGTGGGCACAGAGAGGATGCTGAGCTTTGAGCAGGGACAACTCCTTAGACAACGACGGCTTACGCAGGGCCCAGAGGGTGGGCAGTGCTCGGCTCCTGGAATCGGCTCCCCCTCCCCACTTGGAAAGGAACTGGGGAGGCCGAGTGGGCTGCAGATTTCCCTCTGACTCCAAGGACAGCATGCTTCAGAGGAGCGGGTCCCTCTGCCGACCCCATCCCCAGGCCCCGTGCTCCTGGATCCTGGCTTGAATTTAGAGACACCAGTTGCTTAAACCAACGACATCCCACTGGCAGCGGCCTTGGCTCCTCTAACAGAGCCGCTGGGTCAGGCACGGAGCACCAGTCACCAACGAGACCACCCACCCCTGGCACCGAGCCGGTTCGGCCCAAAGGCAGGGGCCAAGTGGGGAGGAGTCCTCAGTGCCAGACAGCGCGTAGAACTGGGTGATGGGCAGGTGGCGGGTGGAGGGACGGACACTCGCAGCAACACCGAGGCTGACCAAGGTCCATCAGTACCCGTGCACCCAGTGGATAGCGTCCCGTCCTGCATCTAACGGAGACGACAGCACCTGCCACGCCGTGTGGTCCCCCCTCACTGACGTCTGGGCTCGGGCACGCTTGTGGGTCCGTCTCACGACGGCCCCCGTGGGGGCAGTTGGTCATACAGATCTTTGGGGAAAGGGCCCCCAGAGCGAGCTGGGGGAGGGACAGCAGAACCCTATGGTCTGGTCCCGCGGCCAGGGCAGAGCAGTGGCCCCGTGTCTGGAGTCGTGCCGTGTGGCAGAGAGGAGGGGCCGCACGCGGCGAGGCCGGGAGGCGTGCGAAGGCCACCAGCCGCCATCTTGTTTGGTGCCCATGCGATCGGTCCTCAGAGGCCACCCCGCCGCACAGAACGCGGCTAACCCCAACCCCCTCGGTCAGGGCTCACCTGCTCTGTCGGCGGGCACCCCCCCCACGTGCCCGGCACCGCTCCAGAGCCTGACCGCCAGACCCCCACGGACTTCCTGCCGCGTGGCCTCGGAAGCAGACCCTAGCCGCCCCTCCACACGACCAGACGCAGCCACCGGGCCCCGTCCACGCGCCCTCCCTGCGCGTCAGGTCCACACTCTCTGGGCGGTGTGCCGGGCCCTGGGGACGGCCATCCATCAGGACACACACACGCTCCTGGTTTCTCCCGTCCACAACCTGGCCACCTGATAACTATCTGTGCCCACGTCGATATTCACGGGACCAGAAAGAAGAAAGGAGACAAGCCGGGCAAGAACCCCATGGCCGCAGTACCCCAAAACTCCACTAGGTGTCAGAGAGAAATTGTGGCTCAGCCTTCACCTCAAGGGCAGCGACCTGGGGACACGTCCCTTTGCTCTGGGGACCTCAGGATACATCCCTTTGACGGAGGAGGGGGGAGAGCAGGGGGGAAGGACATGTCCCTTGGGCTGGGGGGGGGGGGGGGGGGGGACTCCTGGACGGGTCCCTGTGACTGGGGAGGATCCTAGGACATGTTCCTTTGACCGAGGAAGACCCTGGAACGAGTCCCTTTGACCCGGGGCAAGCCCTCCTATTCAGTAGCTTGATTTCCAACAAGGAAGACAGAGTGCGGGGAAATCAAGGCCCAAGAAGCTCACATACTAAGGAAGGACGGATGTAGGTCCCGATCCCAAGTGACGTGGACAACACGTGGACAGCCTGACATCGCAGGCCACAGGGCCCTCTGTGAGCTGGTCACAGCAGCCTCAGTGGGACTCAGGCCTGGCACACTCTTGCCCTTGCAGGTGCCATCTGCCCCAGGCTCGGGGCTGGGCAGCACTCGAGCTCCCTAAATTTCCGAAGACGGACGCAATGAGGGGGTGGCGGGAGGGGTGAGGGGGCCAGGGGCAGTTTGGGGAAGAAGGCCGATATACCCGTGCACATGTGAGGACAAGGCCAGCCACAGAGCGGAAAGGCACACGGACAAGCCCACAGAGCGTGTGGTCCCAAGGAGCGGAGTCACCCCTTACCCTTTCTCCAGGGTCACCCACTTGGCCAGTGGGTCCCATCGTTCCCGGAGGTCCTGGGAGACCCTGGAATTAAAACCAAAATCAGGACAGAATTCAAAGATACAGTCGCAGGGCAACACCCCATTCCCGCCTTGCTTCAGGGGAGGGTGGGGGTGGGCCAGGGCAGCGCTGGGCCCCGGGGGGTCTGCAGAGGTGGGTGCCCCCTCTTTTCCATCCAGGACCTTCAAGGGGTGCCACTGACCCCGCACCCCCAAGCACCTCCCACAGGCCCGGGAAATTAAACACGACACTCACCGCGGGGCCTTCGGGGCCCGGCGGCCCCTCCATAAGCATGCCCTGGAAAAGACAGGAGACGGCGTCTGAGACCCCAGGACCCCATCTCTCCTGAGATCGCAGCACGGGTCCGGACCCCCGGCAGGGTGACCCCGTGAGGGTCACAGACCTGGGCCTTGGAGTGCATGCCCACCAGGGGCCCAGAGCAAGGAGGGGACGTGGCCAAGACCGTGGGACCCGCAGCCGCCTTCTTCCCAAGCCCCTCACCCTGCCGCTAGGCCCCCTGCCCGACGGCCTTTACGGCCAAGTGGGGACAAGGCCTCCTGCCCCCCGCCCCCGTCAGCCTGGGCCCCAGAGAGGCCCGATGCGTAGCAGAGGGAGTCAGAAGACAGAGCTCCCTGGCCCGGGTCGTGCCCCCCACTCCTGGGCATCCGCTTCCAGCCCCTTCCCAGGGCAGGACCCTCCTCCTGCAGGACGAGGGAGAGCTGTCAATGCCCGGGCCGGGCAGCCCCAACTCCCTCTGTGTCTCTGTGTCTCTTCCCGCTCCAGGGGGCTCCGAGGCAGTGCACAGCCTTGTAGGAGGGAAGGGATCTCCTGCCCCCTGCGGGAGGAGGTCTCCTGCCCCCTGTGAGAACACAGCGGGCATAGTACCTGGGGGTCCCGGGACCAGCAGGCTTCAGCCACACTCGGGGGGCCGGCGACACACACAGCCACGCCCCCCCCCCCCCCCGCCCCCCGCTGATTCTTGAGACTGCCGGGACAAGGGTCAGGGAGCCGGATGTCCCTGGCCCCCCGGGGCAGACCTTGCGCCCCTGCTCCCCCAGACCAAAGAGAGTGCAGACTGCTTCCCCACCCCGGGAGGTGGCGTGTGCCTCTGTGCCGGGACTCTGCTTCCACGGTGACCAGTGGCCTTGAGAGACCGGGGGGGGGCGGGTCTCCCAGGGGGAGGACGGGGCACGCCCCGCCGAGGCTCGCAGACCCGCGCAGGCGAGGTCCTCCGACCCCCCAGCCTCCCCGCCGGGGCTCCCCGGTCACTGCCAACACGTGTTTACACAGACGTGCGCTCAGAGGACTATTTGTGCTTGAGATCTACACAGGCAGTTCATCCAAATAGCTTTCGAATTTCCTCCTCCGACAAAGGCAGCTGAGAAGGCTCAGAAACCGGGCTGGGGTCAAGCGAGAGACCTCTGGCCCCGGCCGGGCCCGGGGCCCGCAGCCGTCTTCCCAGACACGCCGGCCGTTGTTCTTGGGGAGCTGGGGTGCTGCTGGCCACAGATCTCACGGGAGCCTGGGCGGGGAAGGAGGCCGCAGGCCGGGGCGAAGGGGCCCCGCACAGGGAGCCCAGACTGCCCACCAGGGAACGAGGAAGGCTTCGTGGATGGGGGAGAGCAGCGGCCTTCCCGCGGGGCCCTAGCCGGGTCCGCGCCCCACCAGGGTGCAGGCACCGGTCTCAGAATTCGGCAGGGAGAGTCCCCGCGAGTGACGGGCTCAGCCTCCGCCCAGCTCAGGACAACTCTGAGTGCGGGGGCGCCCCCCCCCTTACACAGCACAGAACAGAGCCTCTGAGGGACGTCCACCGGGTAACACAGGACACGGAGTCTGGGCACTGGTCCCTGGAGGCCCAGGCCAGCCAGGAGCCGATAAACCGGAGTCCCCTGAGCTGAGAGGATTTCTGCCTTTCAAGGGGCCCCCGACCCCGCCGGAACGTGTGGATCCGAGGGGAAACGGCGGCCGTGTCCCTGGCTTGGAGGGAGCCAGGGAGCTGGTTCCAAGAGCCCCTGTGACATGAGTCCACCTCCCCAGAGGCAGGGCGCTGGGGCAGGGCGGGGAGAGCGGAAACAGGGGCCACCCCGCCCTCTGCGGTCAGCGGTCAGCTGTGAGACCCACGTCGGCCGGCTCCCAGGACTCGGCCATCTGTTTACAGAGCTAAGACTTTGAGAGCATCTCCGGGTTGAGAAACTGCGACTGTTTACACAGTGTCCCTGGGGGACCGGCGAGGCCCCTGTGGACTCGTGGAACCGACTGGGGACTGGGAAGGACACAGCGCTGGGGCCAGAGGAGGGAGCCCTCCCCTAACTGTGCCCAGATGCCTCGGTTTCCCTCACTTTGCGTAGACACGCTGTCTGTGTGGGACCATCTCTCCTCTGTCAGCCCCTCCTCTGCACCCCCCGCCCCCCAGCAGCTCACCGCCAGGCGACCCATCTGGCAGCTGCGAGCAGACAGGAAGCTCACCCAGAAGGTACCAGCCTGGCCTCTCCCCAGGCCTCCCCGGAGCCCAGGCACCTACCTGCCCTGGGGCCCCACGTTCTTCCCAGGCAGGACAGCCTGCCTGCCTCCGAGGCCATGCGGACCCCACAAAAGGCACCCCAAGTCAAGAGCGGATGCACTCGGGGACCAGACTGTCTGGGCACATGTCCAGTCAGTGAGATCAGCTCAGCGACGCTGCTGGCTCACCTCTGGCCGGGGCGGCCCGTAATGACCGCGGCAAACCCACTGTCCTCTTGGGGAGCCCCCACCCAGGCCACCCACGGCACTGCGCTCCCCCCAGCCCACCTTTCCCCTGGGCCTGGTGTCGGGATCTTTCGTGTTGCTGAGCGGGAGGCCGCCTGGCACTGGTGCACCTCCGCACCTTCCCCTGCACCGCCACCCCCCACCCCCAGATAAGCCCTCCTTGGACCCGCAGGGGGTACCGGAAGAGGGTGTTGTCAGCCTGAGAAAAGCATGTGCGTCCAGCGGCCACGGCCCAGTGGGACGGACAGGCCCCATCCCCGGGGCAGGCCCGGAGGGAAAACACACAGCCCCGGGGGACGGCCTTTGCCATCATCCAGCTGCTTCTGCAGGCCGGGCAGGGAGCCAAGCCGGAGGGCTCTGCCCTAATTGCCCGCTGGGGGCTCCACCCCAGAGACGGGCCACGTCCCGCCTGCCCTAGCCACGGGGCTTCGGGTCCTTCTGGGGGAGACCAGTGGTTGAGGTTCTAAAAGCACCATAGGAGAGAGGCCACAAAACTCCCCGTCCCAAGAATCCGAGGTCGTGAGGCCCTGGGAGCCCCGACGTCCCGTCCCAGGCCCAGCCACCGGGAACCACGTTCTGGCGGCAGAAGCCTTAGCCCAGCTCCCCCTTGTGACCAGCCTCGGTGCAGGACATCGGCCTTCCCCTCCGGCACACGGACGACGTGGCAGGGTGGACCTCGGCCAGCCCCTCCCCGTTGTCGTGTCCACGGCCGCTGCCCGGCCCACACCGCCGTGGCCACCACACGCGGCCGCAGGGCCCGCCCCAGCAGGCTGACCACGTGGCGGCCTGTCCGCCCAGGGGCGAGGGCCTGAGCTCGGCAGCTCTCAGACCACCGGGGGGCCCCTGGTGCCCCCGGCAGAGGACCCGGCAGCAGGGAACGGCCGCTGCGCCCCCGGGACCCCCCCCCAGCCCCTCATTCCATCACAGCCCTGTACTTGCTGCCCGTGACCCCAGCCTGGTAGAGCAAAGTTCATCAAAGTCCCTGCACGCGGCTTCACCAGTTGCCGCAAGCTGACCCCAGGCGGTGGCAGTGCCGGCCTTGGAGCGGCAGAGTCCGTGGCTGAACCCCTGCACTGCCCGGCCCGGCCCGAGGGGCCCCGCCAATCCCCTGACCCCTCCAGCGGCTTCTCTCCTCCCCACGGGTTCTGAGTCCCTCTCCTCAAGGTGCTGGAGGCTGGCATGGAGTGAGGCGCTCAGACCGCACGTGCTCGGCGCAGAGGTCTCGCCAGCTGGAATCCCAGGCTCCTCGGTCAAGGTCTAGAACATTCCCCCGCCTGAGGCCCTTTCCTCCAGCTTCCGCCCCAAGCACATGAGGCGTCCACGAGGGGCCCCGTGGGTCGGGCCGTGTCCTGCATGATCCACACGACCCACCACCCCCACCGACTTCAGAGAGGGGACGAGAAAGCGTCCTTACTGGTTCGATGATGGCAGGCTCTCCCTTCTGGCCCTTCTCTCCTCGGGGTCCTTCGATCTGGGTTCACGGAACACAGGGGGGGCAGAGAATGAGGCAGAGAAGGGAAAGGGAGGCCCGACCTCACGGGATCCCAATGGCTCACGGCCGGCCGGCCCCAGCCCCGAAGCTGCGGGCGGGAAGGAGCCCCTCAGCCCCGCAGCCCTCACCCCTTCGTAGATGGTGTCCTGGTTGGCGGGCATGCCCGGCCCTATCTCCGACGGGGACACCGTGGGGTCGTAGTAGGGGTCGTAGTAGGTCTCGTCCAGGTTCCTGATGGTTTCTTCCGTAAACTCGCCTTCCAAGTCATCTTCCGGAGACGGAGCAGGCTGGGAGGGAGGGGAAGCGGGGGTCACCGGAGGACGGCAGGGACGGGGGCCTCCCAGGAGCTCGGTCGAACGTGCTGGGGCAGGCAAGTCACACATCCTCTCCTCCCACCACAGGGAAACGTCACCCCAAGCCCCACAGCACCCGTGGCAAGCTAAGGCCGCACCGGGATCGGCACGCCGTGGGGAGGCGGGTGGTGTTGGGGGCTCCGCCCCAGGGCCTCGCGGTCTGGGGGTAACATGCCTCCCATCCCATCCCATGGACGGGGGGGTTTGGACCCCTCAGAACGCAGGCATCTGCTCAAGGCCGTCAAGACTCAGGCTCCATGCGATGCACTTACTGTGCACTTAACATCCCCCCCGCACCGGCCCCCGACCCTACAACTCGCCTACAGCGCCTGGACCCGTCGTGCCACCTCCTGAATGAGGACAGGGATCGGGAGGCAACGAAACCGCCCAGGGTCAGCGGACAGGCCTCAAGCCCGGTCTGCCCGGCGGGAAAGCCCTCAGTGGCAGCCGGCACCACCTGCCCTCGTGCCTCCTCCTGGTCCAGACCCCCAGCTCATGCTCCTGCCCTGCCCGGCCCCCTCAGGCCCCAGAGAGGGACGCTGCAAGCACGCACATCCCCATCCGTCCCCACGGGAACCCCAAGATACCAGGCAGACGGGGCTCATTCCGCCCATCTGCAGATAAAAACAGACGATGGTGTCACAGGCTCAGCACGTCAGGGGCCCCTAACCCGGGGGCCGAGGAGCAGGGAGCCAGTCCGGGACCCCCGAGGTCAGAAGCGGAGGAAAGAGGGAGCCCCGAGCCCTCATCCAGCCCCCCCTCCCTCCCCCCTGCACCAGGCCCGCTTGCAAGGTAAGCAATTACATTGGAGGCGTTGGCCGTGCTGGTCGTGCTGGTGGGAACCTCGGCCCCTGCGCCGTGATCAGGGGGCAGGTCGGGATTCTCGAAGCCCTCGTAGTTCAGGTCCTCATACGGGGCGGGCGTGTAGTAGTCCTCGCTGGGCATGTAGTCATAGACCCCGAAGCCGGGGTCGTCCTCCTTCCCGGCCCCCTCGCTGGTGTCGGGCACTGAGGGGGCTGCCGTGGGGGCTGTGGTCTGCTCCTGAGAGCGGGGAACGGAGCGGGAGTCAGGGAGGCAGGGGGCCCAGGGGAGCGCCGTCCGTGGCCTAAAACCCCTGATCCTGCACTTGAGAAGGGCAAACTGTATCTCCAGGTTTAAACGTTTTTTTTTTTAAGTTTATTTCTTTTGAGAGAGAGAGAGAGAGAGAGAGAAAGACAGCAGGGGAGGGGCAGAGAGACAGGGAGAGAGAGAATCCCAAGCAGGCTCCACGCTGCCAGCACGGAGCCCAATGCGGGGCTTGAACCCACGAAGCCCCGAGATCGTAACCTGAACCGAAACCAAGAGTCGGATGCCCACCCCACTGGCCACCCAGGTGCCCCTGTATCTCCGGCTTTAAAAGGAAGACGCCAGACTCAAAGCAACGTGCCCCTTCACACCTCTGTCTGCTGTCCACACGCCATGGTGGAAAGCCCTCTGCCCAGCCTCCCCCGCAGCACAATGCACAGAAGGTCACTCAGTCACCCGGTCACTGGTCCCCTGCCGAGCGTCCACCCGCCACCTTCCGGCGGCCACGGTGCCCTCCCGCCCCCCAGGGCCCCGTGGCCTGCAGCGCCCAGACCTCGGCAATCTCTGTGGTCTCTCTAGCAGCTTCCACGGGCTTGTTGGTGGGGGCGGGCTCCTTGCCCGGGTCCTCTGTGTCCTCATAGTAGGGGTACTCATAGTAGTACGCATCACCTTCCCCTTCTCCTTCTGGGTACTGAGAGAAAATTGGGGCCGTGTGAGGAAGGCGGGCGCCGCGAGGAGCCACGCTGCTCTCCTCACCATCCAGGTTCAGCCAGGAACAGCGGGCACCGGAGAGTCGTGCCCCACTCCGGGTGCGAACCCGCCTGCGGCCCCGAACCAGCTTCCGCCCCCTCCAGCTCCTTGGACAGCAGAGTCAGCCCCGTGAGAAGCACAAGGGAGGACACGGGGGCCCCAGGTCCCCTTCAAAGAAAGTCGAGTCCTAAAAGGTACAGACGTGCTGACGCTTTGGGACCAAGGGCCTGGACAGCCGGTCAAACTGTGGCGTCTTGTGACAACGCTGCTGTCACTCAGGATCCCCTGCCCTCTGCTGAGGCCCCAAACCATAGCGACAGGGAAGGTGTCACCCTCAAAACTGGGGAAGGAGTCCGGCCAGAAGGCCTCAAAGACCTGCCTGGGCCATGGGACCTCGGCCTCACGAGGGACACCCTTCCTCTTCTGACTGGTCGCCACAGAAGGAGGCCAGAGGACTAATGAGAACAGGTTGAACACGACAGAAGACGTGAGTCACCCGTGACCAGGAGTTGGGAGGATCTCTACTCGGAAAAGGTGGGGAGAACGCCAAGTGGGCTTAAGCAAGGTGCTGCCGACGCGGGGCGGGTGGGTGAGGAGGATTCCACAGACCACGAGCCTCTGACTCTCGCCCAGTGGGTTTATTTTGAACACTGGTCCCCCGGCTTTTGTGTCCCTCCACCCCTGCCGGCCTGCCCGCCCTGCCCCCCACCAAGGGGCCTGCCTACAGCCCTGCCATGAACCAACGGGGCCAACTCACATATTCATCCGGGTTGGGATCCTGTGACTGGGGGGTGTCGGGGACCGCGGTGTCACAGTCTGGGCTGTAGTGCTCACAGTGATCGTAAGCCGCCCGATGGTCGGAGACAAAGAGCAGCTGCTGGATGTCACCCTGGAAAAGGACAAAAGCCCTTGAATAAGTGGCGCACTGGGGACTCACATGGGGATCCGGGAGGCCAGCCTGATGCCCTGAGGTGGTGAGCAGCCCAGACAAATCTTGGGAGGAGCTTGTCTTCAGGACCAGCCTTCCTTTCAGGGAGGTACCCTTGAATCACCACTCAAGCTAGGATGGCCAGCCCATCCAACCATGCATCTAATCCATCCACCCACCCATCCATCCACCCATCTATCCATCCATCCATCCATCTACCCATCCACCCACTCATTCTTCCATCCATCCATCCATCCATCCATCCATCCATCCACCCACCCATCCACCCATCCACCCACCCACTCATTCAACCATCCATCCATCCATCCATCCATCCATCCATCCATCCATTCATCCACCCACCCATCCATCCATCTACCCACCCACCCACTCATTCTTCTATCCATCTACCCATATCAGACACCCATCTACCCATCAATCCATCCATCCATCCACCCATCCACCCA